>NC_045428.1:375672261-375974011 GCF_902635505.1 Sarcophilus harrisii
GGTCCCCAGAACGGCCATGTGTCTCCTTGGTGGGGGGGTGTTAAAGAGACACTTCCTCTTGTGTCTCGGAGTTCCTGCCTGAAAGCAGGGCTTTCTGGTGACAGAGAAAAAAAAAAAAAGATTAGAAATACGTTGAGATGCAAAGGAAGGGCCTTTGTCTCTGGAAAGGATTTGGACAGAGGGAGTTTCCTCAAGCAAAGCACCCGCTCAAGGAAAGATTTTAGAGGGAGGGAAGTGTCTAGATTGTGGACAGGTAAAAACTTTTAATTTTCCAAATCTTGCAGCCTCCCTCATATTTCTTAGAGACAGAGATCCTACAAAAGAAGGCCTTTTGTCAATCCAAAGCAATTCCTCAAGAATTGTGCCAGAGCTTAGAGCTCCCACCAACGACCCAACCCTGACCCGAAGGCTTTGGGTGTCCATTGCAAGATAAGGAAATCAAAAAAAGTCTTTTACCTTTTCCAGAGTTCCGGATTGCCTGGCAAGAATAGAGGCCTTTTCACCTGAAATGCAAGTAAGGTAAGACAAAATGCAGATATTCTCCCCACTGCCTTAGAGATAGAGTGAGACAAAGAAGGAACGCAGATTCTTCCCGGAAGAATATTGCCTGAACAGCTCAAAACCCAGATCGATTTGAGTGCCCTGAAAAGGTTGGGGTTCAGTTTGGTCGCCAAATTATCTAGCTTCCGGTGTTTGTTTTGTCAGGGAAGCAAATATTGAGGTCTAGATTTGGGGTACCTATATGAGATTAGGGTTTAGTTAAGGTTTAGTGGCAGGTTTGGGGTACAAGGAGTCAAACAGAGCTCCCCTGCCCCTTGGATTCGGGGCAAGGGTACACCAGTTAATAAAGTCTAGTAGTGGTGTGAGTCCCCAATAAAGGAATTTATTGGTCCGAGAGCTAGATTGATAAAAGAGATTTATTATTGGATTTGGAAGTACGAGATAGGTGAAGGTAGAGATAAGGAGGGCACTGGATAGAGGGTCCAGTGGACAGAGGGTCCAGTGGACAGAGGGTCCTCACATGGCTGGCCTATTTGGAATCTCTGCAAAGAGAGGTTCCCAGGGTGGCCCTTTTATAATAGGAGAATTATCTTGAGGGGCTTTTGGGTGTAGCCCCAAAGTTGGCTCAGATCTGGATGGGGCTGGGAGAGATCTGGATCTTCTATTGGAATTCAAAGGGACCAGGATTTGTGAGTCAAAAGGCAATTACATTCACTAGAGGGTTTGGGAATCAAAGATAGGAATCTTTCCCACATCAATATTACAAAGGAAGCATGCATACACACACATATATGTGTAAAACACAAAATATATATACCTATGTGTATGCAATATGATTATAAAGAGAACCAATTATATTTAAATATTTATTAAAAAACATTCTCCAATGGATAATTTTTTTTTATGTACTAGCTTTATTGCCAGTACATAATTATGTATAAAATGATGACCAATTTGTACAAAATATTTTAAATTAATCTGTCTATCTATCAATCTATCTATTTATCTATATATGCATTTAATATTAGATATCTATTGATCTTGAATAATGTCATATATCTTTAAGAATTGTTTCTCTTATCCATAGTTGAAAATTACCTCCTTTTTTCTTCTTGTAATTAAAATAAAGATTATAACCTTTAATATTTATGTCACATATATATTCAGAATTTATTGTGGTATATGGTATAAGTTATTGACATATATTTATCTGCTGACAAACTTTTCTCCAATTTTCTCAATAATTTTTTTTTTTGGACCAAAAAAAAAAAAATCCTTTCTCAAGTAGCTTATATAGTTGAATAGAAAAACTATCTTTCCAAAGTAGGTATTTTTCTATATTTGAATATTGAGAATTCTGGACTTTTATCATTTTTGTCACCTGTAGACTAGTGGGAATTTTCATTAACAAGAAGTAAAAGTATAGCAGTTAAGAAATTATAACTTCAAAAGAGAGATTTTGGAATAAGAATTAGAAATATAGTTGTAGCAAATTCAAAATTTCTCAAAGATAGTCTGTGAATAATATACTAATTTTATTTCATATTTACATAAGTTTATCTAAAATTATTCCAAGATCAGATTTATTTTTTAAACTATATTCTTTACCAATACCTTCTTTAGGAAGAGCTTTTGTATCTTCAAATTATTGAATTATCTTGAGATATGAATGACATTGTACACAAATTATACCTTGAAAATCTTAGGGAAAGAATACAGAAGCAAAAATTCATTTGAAATGAATGTAGACCCTTAATTTACCAATTTGAATTGCTAGTAATGATGCCTTCCCCTTCCCACTGTGAATATGTAGAAAAACAAAACAATCATATTACAAAATAAAATATGCCTGAATCATTGCAACTGTTTCATCTATATCTCATATTCATTTTTCTTATCAGATTAAAATATATTTTACTTATTTTATGAAATATTTCTAAATTACAAACACAAAGTTGAACAAACATTTTACAAAATGAATCTCAAATGTTTTCCTCCCTTCTGCTTCTTTTTATCTCTCCAGAGAGCAAGAAATTTGATATTGATTTTATGCATGGTCATGTAAAATATAGCCATATTTTCATGTTGCAAAAGAAAACCAAAATAAAATACAACTATAAAAATAGCAAAGTTAAAAAGTATGTGTCCATCTACATTCGGAGTTTATCAGTTCTTATTCGTGAGGTGAACCGAATCTTTTATCATAAATCTTAGCTGAATTGTTTTATATCATTATCTTGATCAAAGTAGTTAAGTTTTTGTTTGTTTGTTTGTTTTTTCCAATTGTTGATCCTTAAAATATTGCTATTATTTTGTAAAGTATTATCCTTATTCTGCTCACTCCACTTTGCATGGGTTATATGGATTTCCCTTGGTTTTTCTTATGTCACCTTGCTTGTCACTTACACAGTAGTATAATAATTCTCTAGCACAATCATGTACCACAACTTGTTCAGCTATTACCCAATTCTTCTTTACCCTGAAAAAAGCACTTTTTTTTTTTTTTTTAAATAAAATAGGTCTTTGTTTTCCTTTTGTTTGATTCCTTTGTAATACAAATATATAGTATTGGTTAAGATAGTATTGATGGGTCAAAGAGTATGTAGACTTTTCTAACCTTTTGGGTATAGTTACTAATTGTTCTCCAGAATGGGTAAATCAGTACACAATGCCACCAACAATAAATTAGTGTTCCTCTTTTTTAACCTTCCCTACAACATTTATTATTTTCCTATTCTGTAATGTTAAACTTTCTGATAGGTCTAAGGTGGTACTTCAGAGTTCTTTTTATTTTCATTTCTCTAACCAATGGTGATTTAGGGCATTTTTTTTTTTTATGATTATGCGTAGCTTTATTTTTTCTTCTATATATTTTCTTATATCTTTGACAATTTATTTACTGAGCAATTGCTCTTCATTTTTTCTTTAATAAATTTGGCTCAGTTTTCTCTATATTTGATAAGAGATCAAAGAAACTTACTTTTTCCCAGTTTTCTCTTTTCTTTTTAATTTTGAATATATTTTTATTTGTATAAAAGCCTTTTATTTTCATTTAGTATATTTTAATTTTCATAACGTTCTCAATGTTTTGTTTCATAACTATTCTCTTATTCATGCATCTGATAGATGCTTTTTTTCCATGATACCCTTATTTATTTATATCACCCTTTATGAATAAATTTTGATATATAATTTGAATTGTTGTTTATACCTAATTTTGATCAAACTCCTTTCCATTTTTCTTTGAATTTTTGTTTAATGCTGAGTTGTTACCACAAAAGATTAGATTTTTGAGTCTATCAAACACCAGATTACTATGGTCAATAGTAATTAAACTATATTAAAAAAAAATCTCAACTATTCCATTGATTCTTCATTCTATTTCTTAATAAGTGATAGATCATCTTTGATGATTAACACTCTGTAATATAATATGCAATCTGGAAAATTGAAAGATACCTAATTTATTGTGATATATGGTATAAGTTACTGGCCTATATTTATCTGCTGACAAACTTTTCTCCAGTTTTCTCGATAATTTTTTTTTTTTGGACAAAAAATATTCCTTTCTCAAGTAGCTTATATAGTAGAATAGAAAAACTATCTTTCCAAAGTAGGAATTTTTCTATATTTGAATATTGAGAATTTCTGGAATTTTATCATTTTTGTCACCTCCAGACTAATATGGAATGGGGATTTTCATTTAACAAGAAATAAAAATATAGTATATTTTAAAGAAATTATAACTTCAAAGGAGAGATTTTGAAATAAGAATTAGATGTTTGTTTTTTTCCTTGATTCTGTTCATATTCATGAACATTTATTTTTCCAGCTAACATTTCTTATTATTTTTCTATTGTTGTTCAATTGTTTCTTATTTTTTGTGGTCTCTGGTTCTCTGTGACTTTCTTTTGGGATTTTCTTGGCAAAGACACTGAAGTGTTTTGTTATTTCCTTCCAGCTCATTTTACAAAAGAGGAACTGAGTCAAACAGGTTTAAGAGACTTCTCTAGAATCACAGAGCAGTAAGTGTCTGAAGCCAAGATTTTAACTCAAGAAGTTGAATCTTCTGGATTCTGAACCCAATGCTATACCCACTGGACCAAATATCTGTTCACTTATTTTAACAGGTAAATTTTGAGAGATTGTTTTGTGTGTCATCAAGTAAATTAAGCAAGGGAGAATTGCCACTATCATTATATTTTCTCAATGTATATGTGACCAGTTATTTTTTCTCCATTTGTTGGAATCAAGTTTTATTTGTGTGAAAACTGCTTTTCAATTATGTTCCTATAATCCTTGCGTTTTTACCTTGACAGGTGAAAGAACAGACTCCCAAGTTATTTACATTGTCTCTCAGTATTTTAAGTGGACATTCTCTTTTAATCTCTTATTGCTGAATTCTGTATATTAGTACATAATAATACTGATAATTTACGTGGATTTGTGTTACATCCTAAAATTTAACTGAAGTTGTTAAATATCTTGACAAGCTTTTTGGTTGATTATCTAGGGTTCTCTAAGTTTACCTTCATATTATTTGCAGTTTTTTTTTTTCCTTATTACCTATTTCTTTTTTTTTTTTAATTTCCCTCTTTATAACTAGCATTTAAATGGAGATGACAATGGACATCTTTGCTTTATTATATCTTTGGGAAGATATGAGTTTATCCACATTACAAATAATAATTGCTCTTGGTTTTAGATTGATAAAAATTATCATTTCAAGAAAAGCTCCATTAATTCCCATGCTTTCTTTTTTTTTTTCCTTTGGTAAGAATAGGGAATAAATTTTGCCAAAGGTGTTTTCTATATTTTTAATGATATGATTTTTTCATTTATAAGATGAATTATATTGAAAGCTTTAATGATATGGAACCAGGACTATATTCCTAAAATAAATGCCAGCTAGAAATGATATTTGATTTTTGTAAAGAAGTCCTATAATCTCATTGCTAGCATTTTAATTTTTAAAATTGTATTGATTTTCATGCAGGGAAGTGGTTTATATTTTTCTTTCTCTGATTTTGCTCTTCGTGATTTAGGTATTAAATATATAAATATGTCATAAATAAATTTGGTAGGATTTATTCTTTGCCTATTTTTTCCAAATTGCTTATAAAACGTTGTGATTGTTCTTTAAATGTTTGATAAAATTTATTGGCTAAAATATCTTTTCCTTGACCTTTTTTCTTTTTTTTAACACATTTAGGACTTAATGCTTATTTTTTTTAAAGGTAAGCATATTTAGATATTTTATTTCCTCTTTTGTTAATCTGGGCAGTTTATATTTTTATAAAGAAGTCATCTATTTGACTAGATTGCAGTTTTACTGGTATATCATTGTGTAAAATAACTTAATAATTGCTTTAATTTCATCTTTCTTCTTGCATTCTTTTATTTAATTTTTAATATTGCTAATTTGATTTTCTATTGTTAGCCAAAGTAATCAATAGTATCTGTGTTCTATTGTTTTTATTCATAAAACAAGCCCCTAGCATTATGCATTAATTCATTTCTTATTTAGTTTTATTAATTCTTTGATTCCCAGGATTTACACACATATATATATACACAGACCTTCTCTTTTCATTATCTGGTTCACATGATAGATAATGACAAAGGTAATTCAAAGTGAGTGCCACAGTGTAAAATAGTGGCAATGAGCAAGTATTGTCCTCACCAGTATTGCACTTTTTACTTTTATTTTCATTAAGTCCATGAATCATCCTTATGCATTTTTGAAAAACTGATCCTTTCTTTTTATTTTCTGAACATAGCATTTTCTTATGTTTATTTTCATTTTTTTTCATGACAGCCATCTAAATTTTCTAGGAATATTAATAAGATTATAGAAATATTAATAATATTAATTATTAATAAGAGGAGGTTTGTCCTGTTTCTGCATGCTCCATGTTAATGTAGTTTAGCATTGCATACTTACTACTTTGGGTCAGTGATATCTCTTTCTTTCCTGTTAAAAAAAGATCAATTTCCTACATGTTGCCAAAAGTAAAGTAGCCACAGGATTTGAAATCGTAATATCTGATTCTCCAATAAACAAAAATTGTCCATCTTCTACATTATCTTTTCTTCACTCCAAACAAGAAGAGTCATTAGGCATTATTTTCCAATCCTATTTACTCATACAAATACTATGGTTTATCTCTAATGGAGACCAGTGTGGTGGTTCAAATTAGAAAATGGAACAAAAAACCAGATAATGAAAAGAGAAGGTCTGTATATATATATATGTGTGTAAATCCTGGAAATCAAAGAATTAATAAAACTAAATGAGCTATTCAGAAACTGTCTAAAACAACAACAACAACAACAATAAAATCATTTTAAAATACCAGGCAAAAGATATTTAACAAGAATATAGCACTGGTTTAGATGGAAAAAACTCCTCATTTCCAAATAGAAACATGGGCTGTCAGGAGCCTGTGTTAAGTTAGAAAGGTATGTTGACTTGTATGACTGCCTTCATAGCCAAACTCTGGGCAAACAGTTCTTGCAAAAAAAAGGCTTCATTAATTGCCAACCAACTGCCATATATAGGGTAGGCAAGTCATCCTACCTGAAGCTATAAGAGGCAACCAGAAATAATATGAGAAAGCATTTTATTAACTATGTTGGCAAAACAAAGTTGGGGGAAATGTGGTTGCATTCAGTTGATTTGTTATTTAGATAAAGTTTTATTTTTTTTTTTTAGTCAATTAATTGGTAATGCCAATGTTCCCTTCTCATATTTTCATCCAGGTTCCCTTCATTCCTTGGAGTAAGTCATTCTTATAAAGCCATTATAAAAATTAACCAATTAAGCAATAAACATTTAATAAAAAAGCTCAGAATTCATTTAGATATAATAATGTATTTCATTCTTTTGTATTCCTTTCAGCCATTATCTCTCTGAGATGTCATATAAAATAATTTCTAATTGCTTTTTAAATTGCATCACCTCTAACTTTCATTCCCTTTTTGTATAATTTGTGTCTTCCAACAGTTCTTCATTAGTTCATCTTCATAACTTTTGTTTTCTATACAAATCACACATTTATATTATTAATTATAATAGAATTATAAAAACAATAATAGATTTGTTACTTATCCCAAGTGTTGCTGTCTTCCTATAAGTTTCATCCATTAACATTCTTGGAACATGATTCACTTACAATTTATTCCAAGAATGCTATATTCTTACTTTTGTTTCTAATAGTTTTCACTGTTGTATTAGAAAATTATACTCATAGTCTTTGACATTCCCTCATTGTGTTTTAAATTTAATTTATATTTCCCCACCAATGTTGCTCTTGATTTTTGTCTTGATTTGGTAAAGGGATTGTCATTACAATCTAAAACAGTTTCTGGGCTATTTTGGCCAATATATTTGGCTTTTCCCCCACCCCACCCCTATTTCTCCTTTTTGGTATTGGCATTGTATTTTAGTTGATTAGTTTATATACAATGATACTGTCATCATGTCTTCTAAAAAAAAATCTGTTCTTCTAATTATGTTGATTTTTATCTTTTTTTATAACTAGTTTGTGGTCAGTCTGCATATAGAAAGCTGATTTTATCATGAATTCAATATGAATAATGAATTGCTTATTGACTGTAAAGAATACATTTTATTTACATAAACATTTTACTGGTTATTACATCTAATACTTCTGCCCCTTGTAGCTGCTATCTAATCCATAAATCTTTCAACAATTTGATTTTTCAAATCCAAATAGTATTTTCCAACATATTTTTCACTACTCATTCTCTGCCCAAATTCACACTGAAATCATTTGGTATCATTGCAAATGTTGGCCGGGATAAGAGAATATTGCCAGATCTTTGGAGAATTTGTCTTCCTCTTCATTTGCCATCCAATTTGTCAGCCCAGAAGCTGTAATAATTTTCTTCATTATATTTTGTTTAAGTTCAGAATGTCCATTATAAGATGAAATAATCAAGTTTCTAATGAAATATTGTTTCTTGTTGTCTTTGGATATACAATGATATGCTTTCTCTCAACTCTGTTTTCTTTCTGAGGAGATTCTGCAAACCATGCTTTAATTTAATTATGAATTAAGTTTTTACCCTTTAGTTTCATATTTTTTTTGAAAGACTATCTTTATAGAGCACAAAGAAAATAGTGCAGCTTAATGGTGCAGTGGATGTAGGAATGGTGCTGGTGTCAGATATACCTGAGTTTACATATAGTTCATGCAACTACTATTTGTATGACTTTAGAAAAAAATTTTAACCATTATTTGGCTCGTTCCCAAATAGGAAGATAATTCCTATGTCCTTGGGTTGTTGTGAGGATCAAATCAGGTAATAATTTAAAATGTACCTGGAAGGTAGTATTAATGCTGGTTAATATTGTTTTTTTTTTATTATTAAATAATAGACCACATATTTTAGTTTTGTCAGAATGCCTCCAGTAAATTAATATTTGCTTTTTTTTTCTTTTTAAATCTACATTCATTGATTCTACTTCCTTATCTCCCAAACACTTTTTAACTTTTTACAATCTGAATTCTATCTCAACCATTCAACTGAAACTACAATCTCCTGGAGTAACTATGGTATCCTAAATGTAAAGTCTAGTGACATTCTCTTAATCCTTACCCTTATTGAACTTAACTCATCTGTTTATCTTTTTATCTAATTAAAGGCTAATACCCATTGGTTTTGCTTCTACAACATTTTTCATGTCCTGCTCCATTAATAGGCATTATGCTAATTTAGAGTTTCAGCACCTTTTACATGAGTGAATTTTGTTTCCTTCCATCTAATCTCTATATATTTACTAAAGTAATATTCCTAAAGCACAGATTCTTGATCATGTAAATCCCTTTCCAAAGAAGCTTCAGTAACTCTTTATTACCTCTATTAAATTTCAACCCTTCTCTCTAAAATTTAAAGCATAATCTATTCCAATTAATCTTTCTAGGCTAACTGCAATCATAGCAAGCATTTCATAAATTTTGTTTTTGTATCTTGTCTCTGTGTTTTTGCTCAATTTGTCTCCTATGTCTGGAATATATTCCATACTCACATTTACCTCTTTTAATCCCTTGTTTTCTTTAAGGCTCAACCAAATTATTACTTTCTAGATGAAGCTTTTATTGATCTAACCAACTGCTGGTGCCTCCTCCCTACCTAAACAGTATTGTATTTATTTCACATGTATAAGAGTGTGTGTGTTTGTATGTGTGTATGTATGTATGTATTTTTTCATGTTATTTTATTTAAATTGACCATAAGTTTCTTGACAAGAACAATTTCATTTTTTTCTTTGTATATTAAAAACCTAAGACATATTCTGACATAGTAGTCAAATAATGATAAAGGTCTTGTTGATTAATTAACTTTTAGCTTCGGAGAACTTACTCTTCACAAATTTCAACAACCTATTAACTAACCTGGGCTCAACACAATAACATTTTATGCAGTCACAGCTTCATAAAATATAAAATTATTTTTTAAAAAATACTCCTCAGCATAAACACAATTTTGTCATTTCTGACAACATTTCAGAGCTATTAAAATGTATATACTATATTTACAAGACATAGTTAAAGTGGTATAAGTAAACTTGTCTCTTATTGACTATATCCTTAGATTTTATATTTGTGTGTGTGTTGAATTACTACTAACAGATTTGGTTTCAAGAATTATCAAATCCATGTTTATAAACAATGTACAATTTCATGTATTTAGTTTCCCATAGTAAAATGAAGGATCAAATATTTTACCTAGGAAAATGTCTTTTAAATATTAAAAGAAAAAAATATAGAATCTTACAGCTGGACCCCAACCTCAAAGATAATTCAATTCAAGTCTTATGTGAGCAGGAAATCCCTCTCATATCCCCAGGTGAATACCAGCTTTGACCTGATAGTATAGCTATTCACTTTTCTGCTTAAATTTCCCTAAAACCTTAGACTACTTCATCTTTGCAGCCTCCATAGTCTTAGGTATATTCAAAAGATTCTCTCAAATGATAATAATCAAATAGAAAACCCTAAAATATAAATGAGGAGGTCCTTTTTCCATCAGGAAAATGATTTTAGGAACCAAACCAAGAAAACAAAAATCAAGAAGATTCTTTCTAATTAAAATGTAGGCCAATTAATAATTAAAAAGCAGAGACAAATGGTAGAATTGTGAACTGCTCCATCCATTCCCTCTGTCATCTCTTGTTTATCTCAATCTTTCCCTACCTACAGGGTACTTTCCTGACTTAAGAACATGTTCATTTTCTCTCTTATTCTCAAAACTCCTTCACTTGAGTTGTGAACTGATCCAAGTGTTCTGCAGAACAATTTGAAGCTTTGCCCAAAGTGCTATCAGACAATGTATATACCCTTTGATCCAACAGTGTCCCTACTAGGTTTATAAACCAAAGAGATCTTAAAAAAGGGAAAATGCCCCACACATGCAAAATGTTTATAGCAGGTCTTTTTATAGTGGCAAGGAATTGGAAAATCAATGGATCCTCATGAGTTGAAGAGTGGCTGAATAAGTTATATAATATGTGAATGTGATGGAATATTATTGTTCTATAAGAAAAGATGTGCAAGCTGATTTCAGAAAAGCCTGGAAAGAATTATATGAACTGATGCTAAGTGAAGTGAGTAGAAACAAGAGCAAAAACAAGATTATGTGATGATCAACTATGATGGATTTGGCTCTTTTCAACAATGAGGTGATTCAAGGCAATTCCAATAGATTTGTATTAGAAGAAGCCATCTGCATCTAGAGAGAGGACTATGAAGACTGAATCTGAATCACAAAGTATTGTCATTTTTTTGTTGCTGTTTGTTTGCTTGTTTTTTTTTTTAATCATTTTTCCTTTGATCTGAATTTTCTTGTGCTACATGATACATGTGGAAATATGTTTAAAAGAATTTCATGTTTAGTCTATATTGGATTGCTTGCTGTCTAAAGGAGGGATGTGATAGGAAGGAAGATAGAAAAATCTGGAACACAAGGTTTTCAAGGGTAAATGCTAAAAACTATCTTTGCATGTATTTTGAAAAATAAAAAGCTATTATTTATTTTTTTTTTTAAATAAGCAGAGACATTACTTCTTTCCTACTGGGCAGAGTTGACACATTACCATTTCTGATTGGTTAAAAAGAGATGCTAGCCACTTGCTTCTCAATCTTCTTTTAAGTGAATATTTACTTTTCTAAGTTCCTTTTTTCTGCATTTGATGATTTCTTTTAATTCTCTACACTTCTTAGTCCTCTAAAACATCATTAAGAATTTAGTGTTAATGGATAGAGTCAATTTAACCTCAAAATGCAGCATTACTCTTACTGACTTTCAGTACCAGAAATCTTGGGTAGCAAATGCCTTTATGAGATTGTGGCTTGGTTTATTTAAAACAGTTTTTTAAAGAAAAACACAACAACACAAAAATGTCCATATTTTCATTCAAAACAAAAAAAATGAAATATCCTTTGATGAAAAATAAGGAATTTTCAATTTTCAGTAACTCAAGGCATAACATTTTCTAATTTTATATTAATCTTTGATGTACACTGCCCCATCAGCTCTTTTTAATTTCAAAATAAAGATCTTCCTCATTTGAATTAATGGTCTCATTTTTTATAATTCAGGTTTATTTAATCTTATTAAGAATATTACTTCATTTTCTCACATTTTCTATTTTGAGAGCAATAGTTAGCATTCTAATTTTTGAAAGGGACATATAAAACATAGACCAAAGGTAAAACAGTGGAACAGATTTTTGCCTCTGACCCATTTGCTAAGTAAATTACAAACCACCTATTGCTACTATTAAGTAACTAAAAAACATTGTTAATAGCATTAGTGATAAGATCCTATAAGAAAGTGGAAGAGATGTTACTAAGGAACTGGTCTCCTGACATATGAGAAACATTATACTAGGCCAAGTGGTTCCACAATTATATGTGCTTTATATATAAGTAGGTATAGATAGACATATAGACATTTTCAAAATATTATTCAAAATTAAAACTTAGAAATGATTTATGTAGTCAGCATACTATTAATAAAATGTGATTTTATAAATTAATAGCTACAATTTACTCTTGAGCCATTCAAAGTTATTTTATATGCCAGATTTTATTTTCATTTTCTTAAAGACTACATTATCAACTTAAAGTTAACTTCCATTAACTAGTGGACACAAAATCCTCAGACATCAGAAGGCGCAGGATATATTGACCTTTTATTCTAGTTGGATTCCCTTTGACCTCTGCTCAAAGTCTTAGTCATTTGATTTAAAAATAAATATTTCTGTGGTGATAACTCAGGAGCATTTCCATTCTTCTATTTCAATTTTTAATTCAATTCTCCTTGCTTAGCTTTATCCCAATCAAAGACTACATAACTTTGATCATTCACTACAGTATAAGAGTTTCCAAAACCAGAATTGCCAGGATGAAAGCAGAACTTTAAAGTCAGATGCATTCCCTGAACCAGAGTGGTTCCAGTTTATATCAAGGCAAACTTGAATATATCTAGGCTGAAAAATACAACATACATCTTTTATGAGCCTTTGACACGACCTGATGCATTGCACATTAAAATCTCAAGGAAAAAGTGTCTGAAATCAAATAAAAAAAGTAATAGGAAATGGGAAATAGAAAAGGTTTCTGAAAAGAAGGGTTTGTCATTTTCAATAGTGGTGGTAAACGAAGTATATTCAATTAAACATGATTCCCAGTGCAAATTTATACACACACACACACACACACATATTTATATATATATATATATATATATATATATATATATATATATATTCCACCACTATGAGGGGATTCTGGGAAGTTGGTGGAGTAGATTAGAAAATTCCAAGTTCTTCAGATCTCTCCCACAAAGAAGATAAAATAGCACTTCAGGGTAGACTTAAGGTGAAAAAAAAAAAAAAAAAAAAACAGAAATTGGTATAAAACTGTGGTCCTCCTGAGACTCAGAGAAGCTTTGAAGAAAGACACCAGGAAAGTTTGACCTGTGAAAAATAAGTACCTCCAGGCTAATGTTACTGAAATTGCAAATATTGAGCCCTGGGGCTAATTGGGTTGGGAGGTAGTCTCAGCTCCAGTCACAGAAATCTTCACCTCCTAGGCACTGTGTGGTGTCAGACATAAGAGACAGAAAAGATTGAGAAAGAAAAACTCTTCTGATAAAATCACCATCAGTTGGGCTGGCAAGACACAACCCTGGGTAAGAAGAAACCAACAAACCCAGTGAATGTAGAAGTAGTGGGTAATGCATAGTACTGGCTAAGGTCATAACAAAAGTGCTAAATTCTTGGTTTCAGTTTCCAGCCTGAGTGAGAAGTGAAAGAGGACCTGAGGGTAAATTCACCATCCCCCATATTCCAGGACTAGAAGTGTTTACACTAATTAACTGTTATAAAGGAATTAAAAAAAAAGAATATTAAAGGAAAAAGAATGAAACAGTAGGAACTTACTATGGTAATAAGCAGAAATTCATCTTTAGAGAAGAATATGAAGCAAAAAAAAAAAAAAAAAGCCTTTCATACCCCAAAAAATTAAATGTCACCAACCCAGGAAGAATTCAGGGGGAAAAAATAAAAAATGACTTCAAAAAATAATGCGTGAGATTGAGGAAAAATAAAAACAAAAAGGAAAAGAAAAAAAAAGAATGATCCAAGAAAAAATGATATTATGAAAAGAAAGTCAACCAATTAGAAAATAACCAGAATCTTAGGAAAGAAAATTGCTCTTAAAAAACTAGAATTCTGAAGGGAGGAGTCAACAAAATTATGAAACAAAGGAAAATAAAACAAAAATAAAGAATGGAAAAAAGAAGAGAATGTGAGATATCTCATTAAAAAATAATTTATCTGAATAACAAATATAAAAGAAAAAACATAAGAATAATCAAATTACCTGAATACTATGATAAAAAATAATATTGATAAAATAATTAAAGTGCCATGAAGTTTTAGAATTATAGGAGAAAACAGAAATGGGGGGGGGGGAATCTACCAATAACTTCCTGAAAAAAATATTCCTATAGGAATGATGTTTCTATAGGAACATCAGAGCCAATTTTTTAAACACCCAGATCAAAGTAAAAATATCATAAGCAACAAGGAAAAAAAAAATTCAAATAAAGTGGAGGCACAATTCGATTCAACAAGGCCTAAAAACAACTATTTTAAAAGACCTCAGATTTTATAAAACTAGATAGGGAAAAGAAAAAGAAATGGGGTTGCAGCACCTAGAAAAATTAAGCATAATTCTGAATGAGGGAAAAAATGTATAGTCAATGAATTGTCCGACTTGCACTATTTTGTTGGGAAAGACCTGAAATTAATAGAAAATTTTAGACTCAATAGCTTAGCAAAACATAATTAAATTATATATATAATATATATACATATATAAGTATAAATATATTATATATAATAATATAATTAAAAGGTAATCAATAAAGACTTATGGTTTATATGTGGAAATGTAAACTGTATGTCTAAGATGAATATTAGTAGTTTCAAACTGACTAGTTTCAAAGAATTATTGGGGTAGAGGTGAGTATGATGTGATCTTTTAAAAAATTATGTAGGTATAGATAAAAAAACAATAATTATCTTATGCAAATGAGATATGAGAGGAAGAATTGATACAAAATAATTATATTTGGGAAGAGGACTGGCACTGTTAGAACCCTATTCTCATTGGGAATTGGTTAAAGCAGGGATATATATATATATATATATATATATATGTATAAATGGGTAAAAAAACAAAACAAAATGTTCAAAGTTAGAAAGAAATAAGAGGTTAAGGTGAAAGGGAGAGGTAGGGTAAGGAAGAGAATTTTAGAGGGACTCCTACTCACATCACATCAGGGTTAAAATGAGAACATTAGAAGGGACTAAAAGTCTTCTAAATTTAGAAATAAGTAAGAGAGAGAGGTAATAAAATGAATGGGGCATAACTAGAAGATTAGGAGATAAATAGGAATGAGATAAAGAAAGATAAGGTTGGGGGAAGAATAAAAGAAAGACTCCTAGAGGAGTATGTAAGTTTAAGAGGACAAAGATTAAATTCTTGTATTGGGGAAAGGGTGTAGGTTTACTAATAGGAGGCAAGGTAGAAGAAAAGTAGAGGAGTCATGAGGGATAGGGTGCAAGAGATACACACAAACATAAAATAAGCATCAGAAGTACAATTTATGGGGCGGAGCCAAGATAGCACAAAACAGACATGACTTCCTGTGACCTTTCAAATCAACAGCAGATTAAACCTCTAAACTGGTTTTGGAGTCAAAGAACCCACAGATATTTGGAGTACAACATGTTTCCAGAATAAGATATCTTGGAAGAACTTCAGAACAGGTCTCTTTCAAATTGACAGGGAGACAGTCTGCTGAGCCCAGACCTAAAGCACAGGGACATGAGTCAAGGAGCTGGGGTAGGGAGTCAGAGCATTGCAGTTTGCCTGGACCTGGAATCTTCTGTGAACCTCTAAGGCTACTGTGTCCTGGCTGGAAGCAGGTGGTTTGGTAGATTTGCTATGAAAGGCAAGTTATAAACCACTAAGCTCTAGAAGAATGTGGGAGGTGGGAGGGGGGTGGTGGTGGAGAGGAAGGAATGCTAGTCATGATTACCCACCACCAGAAGTCAATCAGCAGAACTGCCCCAGGTCAAACTAAAGCAGCTGCCATTCCTTTTCATGAAAAAGAGACCTCAACTCTTTAAAAAATGATGAACAACAAAAAAAAAAGAAAAAGAATTCTCACCATAGACAGTTTTTATGAGAAAGAGAAGAGACCTAAAATCCTAAGGTTCCAAAAAGGTAAACCAACTTCAGATGAACCCCCAAAGGGAGATACGAGCTAGTCCCCATTTCACAAGACTTTCTTGAAAGATTGCTTAAAGAATCTTAAAAGAGAGTTAGAAGAAAAATGGGGAAAGGAAATGAGATCTTTGCAAGAAGGGATGGGAAAAGCATATAACTCCCTACAAAATAGATGTGATGAAATTTAAAAAAGCTTGTAACTCCTTACAGAATAGATATGAAAAAGACAGCAATTCATTGAAAAATAGAATTTCTCAAATGTAAAAAGAAATGCAATGAACAAAACAATTCAATTTGCCAAATAAAAAAGGAGCTACAAAAGGTAACTGAAGAAAATAATACACTAAAAATTAGAACTGAACAAATGGAAATCAATGACTCTATAAAACTTAAAGAATTAGTCAAACAAAAACAAAAGAATGAAATAAAAAATATAAGAAAATATATAATACCTCCTAGGAAAAGCAAATGACTTGAAAAATAGAGCTAGGAGAGACAATTTAAGGATTATTGGACTTCCTAGAAGCCATGATGAAAAAAAGTACCTAGACATTATCTTACAGGAAATCATAAAGGAAAACTGCCCTGTTTTCTTAGAATCAGAAGCTAAAAAGTCATTGAAAGAATTCATTGATCACCTCCTGAAAGAGACCCCTAAATTAAATCCCCAAGTGATATCATAGCTAAATTTCAGAACTAGTACACCAAGTAAAATATATTGCAAGCAGCCAGAAAGAAACAATTTAAATACCAAGGAGTCATAATTAGGATTATCCAGGATCAGGCAGTTTCCACCTTAAAGGATCAGAGGGCCTGGAATCTGATATTCTGAAAAGCAAAAACAAAACAAAACAAAACAAAAAAAAAAAAAAAAAAAAAAAACTTGGATTACAGCCAAGAATAAACTATCCAGCTAAAATGAACATTATCTTTCAGAGAAGAAGATGGACATTCAATGATATAGGTGAATTTCACCTATTTTTAATGAAAATACCAGAACTGAACAAAAAAATTGATATCCAAACACAGACTCAAGAGAAACATAAAAAAGGTAAAAAGTAAAGAATTATTGAGAATTACATTTTTGTTATGGGTGTATTTGGTGCAGGGATAATTTGATTTTATTATGATAATATGAAAAAGAAAGTGGAGAGAGGATTGTACTGGAAAAAGAGAAAAAAGGGCATAACATAAGATAAATTACATTTTATGAAGAGGCAAAGAAAACCTTCTATAGTAGAAGAAAAGAAGGGTGGGGAATGTGCATTGTGTGAATCATTGTCTCATTAGATTTACCACAAAGAGAGAAAATCAGACATATTTGGTTTCATAGAAAAACTTGTTTCACCTTATATGGAAGTGGGAGGGAAAAGGGGAAAAGAAAGGGAAAGAGGGGAAAACAGAAGGAGTAGGGGAAAGGTATAAGAAAGGGTAAGGGGCTCTAAAGAGGGAGGGTAGTTTGAGGAAAATGATCATCAAAAGCAAAATATTTGGCAATCTATCTGCCAAGGGAAAGTCAGGAACTATATGAACACAACTACAAAACTCTTTCCACACAAATAGAATAAGATCTAATCAGTTGGAAAAATATCAAGTGCTTATGGGTAGGCCAAGAGAATTTAATAAAATGACAATACTACCTCAATTTATCAATTTATTTAGTGCCGTACCAATCTATCTCCCAAGAAATTATCTTACAGACCTAGAAAAAATAATAACAAAGTTCATCTGGAAGAACAAAAGGTCAAGAATTTCAAGGGAATTAATGAAAAAAATATGCCAATGAAGGTGGCTTAGCTGTGCCAGAACTAAAACTATATTATAAAGCAGCAGTCATCAAAACCATTGGGTACTGGCTAAGAAATAGAGTAGTAGATCAATGGAATAGGTTAAGACCATAGGACAAAATATTTAATAACTATAACAATCTGGTGTTTGACAAACTTAAAGACCCTAGCTCTTGGGATAAGAACTCACTATTTGACAAAAACTATTTGGAAAATTGGGAACTAGTATGGAAGAAATTAGGGCTTGACTCACACCTAACACCACATACCAAGATAAAGTAGCAATGTATTCATGATTTAGACATAAAAAGTGATTATTATAAGCAAATCAGAAGAATGAACATATGATAGTTTACCTATCAGATCTGTGGAGAAGAAAGGGATTTATGTCCAAATAAGAACTGTAATTTATAATTGAACACCAGATAGATAAGTTTGATTATATTAAATAAAAAGTTTTTGTACAAACAAAACTAATGCAGACAAGATCAGAAGGGAAGCAATTAATTAGGAAATCATTTTTACATTTAAGAGTTCTGGTAATGGCTTCATTTCTAAAATATATATGGAATTGACTGAAACTTATAAGAATTCAAACCATTCTCCAATTGATAAATTGTTATGGGCCAGAACTCTGTACTTGAAACAAGTATTCTTATAAGGTGTTAAGTAAGTGGAATTGATAAGACAATGGTAATCTAGTTTATCGTGGTGATTAATAGTTCTCTAGTTCAATATAATTGATTTAATCTTACAACAAATGATGGTACCCTAGTGATATAACATTTGGATTATACTAACTATGATGAATGGATTTAACTGTAATAGAGCATATTAGCTGGGACAAATTTAGCCAGATTCTTTCCATCTTCATCAGCCTCGTGGTAGCTGGCATGTTCTCTTGCTTCCCCCACTGAGATCAAAGCCCATCTGAAGGGCCTCAAGAAAACTATCTGGGGCCCAGGCAAGGAGGCAATAAAGAATTTGGACTTTAACACCTGGCTGTTCTTGTGGTGATTACTTTACTGAAAAGAATGCTAGTCCAGAGATATTCAGAAAACCAACAAGAACATTACAATAAATGGTCAAATGATGTGAACAGACAATTTTAGATGAATAAATTAAAACCATTTTAATCATATGAAAAGGTTCTATATATCACTATTGATCAGAGAAATGTAAATTAATACAACTCTGAAGTACCACTACATACCTCTCAGATTGGCTAAAATGACAGGAAAAGATAATGACAAATGTTGGAGGGGGTGTGGGAAAACTGGAACACTGATACATTGTTGGTGGAATTGTGAATGGATCCTGCCATTCTGGAGAGCGATTTGCAACAATGTTCAAAAAATTATCAAACTGTGCATTCCCTTTGGTCCAGGTGTGTTTTTACTGGGGATATATCTCAAAAAGATCTTAAAGGAAAGAAAGGGACTCAAATGTATAAAAATGTTTGTGGCAGCCTTTTTTTATAGTGGCAAGAAACTGAAAAGTAAGCGGATGCCCATCAATTGGAGAATGACTGAATAAGTTATGGTATATGATATATTATGATATATTATTTTTCTGTAAGAAATGCTCATGAAGATAATTTTAGAGAGGCCTAGAGTGACTTACATGAACTGATGCGAGGTGAAATGAGCATAACCAGGAGATCACTGTACATGTCAACATCAATATTATACAAAGATCAATTCTGATGAACATGACTCTTTCCAATAATGAGATGACTGATGCTAATTCGAATTATCTTGTGATGAAGAGAGTCATCTACACCTGAGAGAGGACTGTAGGAACTGAATGTGGATCACTTCATAGGATTCTCACTCTTTTTGTTGTTTGCTTGCATTCTGTTTTCTTACTCATTTATTTTCCTTTTTGATCTGATCTTTCTTGGGGAACAAGAGAATTCTATAAATATGTTTACACATATTGGATTTAATATATATTTTAACATGTTTAACATATATTGGATTGCTTCCACCTAGGGGAGGGAGTAAAGGGAAGGAGGGGTAAATCTAGAACACAAACTATGCATTGGTAAATGTTGACAAATTATCTATGCATATATTTTGAAAATAAAAAGCTTTAAAAATTAAAAAAGGAGTGCAATTTATTATGCCAAAAAATAGGGGGGTAGTAATCATGATCTTAAATACTCAAAGTTAAAAATAGATTCAATCAAAAGAAAAACAGGGAAATGATGCTACATATCACTCATCTTAAAATATACTATTTTAGACTTTAAAATAATTAGAAAGCATATGCTGCAATACAGGAAATGATAACTTGGAGTAGTTAGAAAAGCATGGAAAAATGAACTTATGACAAAAGAGGTAATTCATTGTCAGAGACACAGAGGGAAACATGTATAGGACAGTCTTATATAGATGCATATGAATGTTTATGTCCATATATGATGGTGCACTCAATACAGACGCTGATACTGAGATGCAACAAAATATGGATGGATTCTCTATTGTTGGTGCTAATTGTCATCTAAAATTTAAAACCATAAAAAACACAGGTCTTCTATTAGCCAGTACTACACCACATGTATGTGGAATCATCATTTATAGCACATGGTGAAGTTTTGAATGCTGTGGATAAGTTCTCTTACCTTGACAAAATACCATACAGGAATGTCCACATTGATTATAACATTAAAACATGAATTGCCAGATCTATCTTGGTGTTTGGAAGTTTCCAAAAGAAAGTGTGGGAGAGGAAAAGTATTAAATTGAGCACCAAACTCGAGGACTGTGAAGCCATTTTGATGACCTTACTGTGTGCCTTGTGAAACCTGGATGCCATACTAACCTCATGCCAGGAAACTGAATAACTTACATTTAAATTGTCTTAGGAAGATACTGAAGATCACTTGTCAGGATAAGATACCAGACAGCAAGACACCAAAATTTGTTTCTGAACTAAATTGCCAAGCATTATAATTCTACTGCAGAGAACACGACTTCATTGGGTTGGCCACATATTTGGAATGCCAAATGTACACTTGAAAAAATAATTATTTTATGGACAACTCAAGGTAGTCAGAAAAAGATATAAGGTCTTATATCACTCAAGAGCACTCTTAAGAACTTTAGAATTGATTGTATGACATGGTAGACACTAGCACAGAACTACCCAGAATGGTATATCCTCATTGGAGAGGATGCTGTACTCTGAGCAAAGCAGAATTGAATTAATTCAGGAAAAAAAAATGTGAGATGTGGAAAGTTAGAGAAGCTACCTCAAATGTTCATAGGGTCTATTTGTGTCCAACTTGTGGCAGAGCATTCTGAGCTCATATGATCTGTTCAACTATAGTAGGACACATTCTAACTTAACTTTAACATAGTGATATCATTTTTGGTCCACTTTGAGAATGAAGGCCAATAACTAACCATGACTATAGATAGGTATGTATATGTGTGTATGTATATTTGTATATTTGTGTGATATGCACATATAGCAGGGGTCCTCAAACTTTTTAAATAGGGGGCCAGTTCACTGTTCTTCAGACTGTTGGAGGGCCCGACTATAGTAAAAACAAAAACTTTGTTTTGTGGGCCTTTAAATAAAGAAACTTCATAGCCCTGGGTAAGGGGGATAAACATCCTCAGCTGCTGCATCTGGCCTGCAGGCTGTAGTTTGAGGACCCCTGTCATAAAGCTGTGCATGTGTATACACATACATACATACATACATATGCAATTAATTGTAACTTTTTGGGAGGAAGGAAGAAAAAATTAATTTAAAAGTTCACAGAAGAGAAAAATAAGAAAACTACAAGAAAGCAAAGAAAATATGGATTTCTCTGAATACAATGTATAATATTAAATAGGCATTCTTGAAATGAAAATTTATTTCTTTATATTTTAAAATCTCATATTCTGCTATGCCCATGGCAATGTTGTTTTTTCTTTTCTTTTCTTATTTTTTGTTTAAAATAAATGAATATTTTTTAAAAATGCAAATTCTTAAAGAAAAATCTCCTTCATCTTTAAAATATCTTTCCAGCTAACCTCATCTTATTATTCTTCAACTCACCTGAGAAATCACTAAGACTTGTCCTTAATTATCAGATTTTGAAGATTGTGCTTCAATGACTTCCATCTTTAAAATTTTAATTTTATTTCTGCCACAATTAAATGCACTTATGCCCCAAATTTTAACCAAGAAAACAATAATTTAACTATTTATAATTTATTTCCAAAATTCTCGATATTTTATTGCACTAGCTTTATATAAATGGAGATCATTCTTATAATAAAAATATGAATTAAAAATCATGCTGCGATCCACTGTATATTTAGCCTTCTTTCTATGTTATTCTGATGAAATATAATTTTCCTTTCAAAGCTGGATTAAGGAGACAAACAACTGAGAAAAAAATCAACTAAGAAAATATAATGAAGGGAATTTCTTAGGGAATACATTGTCCACAATTTATTCAGAAATAGAACTACCTCCTACATTGAGCCTCTTCAGGTTCATTTTTTAAGAAATTTAAGCAAAATTTAATTATCATAACATTCAGAATCTTGTCAACATTAAGCTTGCCCTTGCTAAACTTGTCTCTGTCTAAAACTGTGAAGAAAACATTGTTTTTTAAATAATCTAATGTTCCTTTAAGTCTCTTTTAGTAGTTAAGCAGACTGCATCCCAATTTTATGGTTAATTTGCTTCTTATATAAATTGCAGAGTTTAAAATGCAAGGGGCCATTCTCTTCCTGATGTGTGGGTGTTGCTTCTATTAATGATAATAAAAGACTTAATTAGCAGTTGGTTATTACATACACTGTGTTCCACTTTCATTAACAGTTACTACTAACCCTAGTGAGCAGTACTTCACAAGTTCCAGTGGTCAGACACATTTTTAAACCATTCAGGTGTTTTAGAGCATAATCTTCAAACCATAACTTACAGGGTGAAAAATTACATGCAAAAATTTGAAATGGAGCAGAATTTTAAATCAGTCTACCACATATTTCTATTTGCAATCCTGAGTTGGTGTATCATTGTGTAAAACATTGCCTCTATTGCTCAGGACAAATGTTTAATACGTACAAATATTATATCTCACTTCAAAATTCAACTAAAATTGACTTTTAATATAAGAACTTTCTTGATACACACTTGTTGATCCATACTTCCAGCAAATTTGGACACAATTTTTAATTCATATATTTCAATTTTTCTTTAACTTTAAAATTATATGTATCTTCCTCTTCACAGACTGTGTTCCTGAAAAAATAGGGTCTATTTTGTTATGTTTTTTGTATCTCAGCTGCCTAACACAGTTCCGGGAATGTAATATATTGCTGAGAAATAGGTATGAACTGAAATGAATCACACAGGGTGATTATGGAAAAAGGTCAAATGCCTAAATTATTAGTCCTGTTGTCTCAAATCAGGATAGCAATGGGATTTTATTGTAATCTACTATAATCTTCCTCATACTGAATTTATTATACTGAGTACTTATTTATAATACATTTATTTTTAATGAGTTCATGCCTACTGTATCATTTAGAGAAAAATCTAAGAAGTACACAGAGCTATTATGTTGGAAAATATTAGTCCCATCACTTTCTGTGTGTGTTTGTGTGATGTTTATGTTTGTTTTGCTTTTTTAAATAACTATAACTTTAAATTTCCCCCAAAAAAATATGCTGGAGGTAACTTTTATGAATCATGGCTTTATGGTAGAAGCAATCTGATGGCAGAACAATTAGCAATTTTTCTGCTACTTTTAAAATTTAAGTTTCTTTTTTCATGTTTCATATGTCCAAAATATATTTTAAAATTGCTCTCAAGAAACTCAATTGCAAATAATTTATTTCATATTATAACAGATGCACTGAAGATATTTGATGCTAATGATGATCACAAATATTTTAATATGTGTAAATCTAGGAATCTAAATATCACCAGATACATCTGTAGATTTCAGTGTCTACTATTTTAGCAAGGGTGTTGATATCTTTACAAATTTGCATATCTCTGCCCAGAGAATTCAGAGATATCAGGCACAAGAATACAAAAAACAAAAACAAAAAAAAAAAAAAAAAAAACCTACCATTGTGAAGGGTGTATTAAGAAGATGTAAATTAACTCTTTAAAATTTTTTTCTAAACATTTACATTCATGTGTATAGGCATATGCACACAAATATTATTTATATATGTACACATATTTGAATATATGTACATCTATATATATTTGCTATATATGTGTACACATATGTGTTTTTACATATACCACATGTTTGCTCATGTATATATATATCATTTATAAATGTACACATATGTGTGTCCCTAAATGTGTGTTCATATTATATTGTGTTACACAGTCATGTATAAATGTAAATGCATATATAAACATACATCGATGTAGATATATAAAGATCTATCTGCATTACCAAATATGTATAGACCTATACAAACATATGTAAAGTATATGATTTGAGTTCGAAGTAATTTAACTGAATAAAGTCTTTTTTATTTATTTAAATAACTTTTTATTGACAAAACCCATGCCAGGGTAATTTTTTACATTATCCCTTGCACTCACTTCTGTTCCAATTTTTCCCCTCCCTCCCTCCACCCCCTCCCTTAGATGGCAAGCAGTCCTATACATGTTAAATAAGTTACAGTATATCCTAGATACAATATATGTGTGCAGAACCGAACAGTTTTTTTGTTGCACAGGGAGAATTGGATTCAGAAGGTATAAATAACCCAGGAAGAAAAACAAAAATGCAAGCAGTTTACATTCATTTCCCAGTGTTCTTCTTTGGGTGTAGCTGCTTCTGTCCATCCTTGATCAATTAATTGAAATTGAGTTAGATCTTCTTTTTGTCGAAGAAATCCACTTCCATCAGAATATATCCTCATACAGTATCGTTGTTGAGGTATATAATGATGTCCTGGTCCTGCTCATTTCACTTAGCATCAGTTCATGTAAGTCTCTCCAAGCCTCTCTGTATTCATCCTTCTGGTCATTTCTTACAGAACAATAATATTCCATGATAATCATATACCACAATTTACTCAACGATTCTCCAATTGTTGGGCATCCATTCATTTTCCAGCTTCTAGCCACTACAAACAGGGCTGCCACAAACATTTTGGCACATACAGGTCCCTTTCCCTTCTTTAGTATCTCTTTGGGGTTTAAGCCCAGTAGAAACACTGCACAGTTTGATAACTTTTTGACATAGTTCAAAATTACTCTCCAGAATGGCTGGATGTGTTCACAATTCCACCAACAATGCATCAGTGTCCCTGTTTTCCCACATCCCCTCCAATATTCCACATTATCTTTCTCTGTCAATTTAGCCAATCTGACAGATGTGTAGTGGTATTTCAGAGTTGTCTTAATTTGCATTTCTCTGATTAATAATGATTTGGAGCATATTTTCATATGACTAGAAATAGTTTTAATTTCTTTGTCTGAGAATTGTCTATTCATATTCTTTGACCATTTATCAATTGGAGAATGGCTTGATTTCTTATAAATTAGAGTCAGTTCTCTATATATTTTGGAAATGAGGCCTTTATCAGAACCTTTGACTATAAAAATGTTTTCCCAGTTTATTGTTTCCATTCTAATTTTGTCTACATTAGTTTTGTTTGTACAACAACTTTTCAATTTGATATAATCAAAATTTTCTATTTTGTAGTCAATAGTGATCTTTAGTTCTTCTTTGGTCATAAATTCCTTCCTCTTCCACAGGTCTGATAGGTTAACTATCCTATGCTTTTCCAATTTATTTTTAATCTCATTCTTTATTCCTAGGTCATGAACCCATTTTGACTTTATCTTGGTGTATGGTGTTAAGTCTGGGTCAATGCCTAGTTTCTGCCATACTAATTTCCAATTTTCCCAGCAATTTTTGTCAAATAATGCATTCTTATCCCAAAAACTGGGGTCTTTGGGTTTGTCAAACACTAGCTTATTAAAGTTATTGGCTGTTTTGTCTTTTGAACCTAACCTATTCATTGATCAGCTAGTCTATTTCTTAGCCAATACCAGATGATTTTAGTAACCTCTGCTTTATGATATAATTTTAGATCTGGTACAGCTAGGTCACTTTCATTTAATTTTTTTTTATTAATTCTCTTGAAATTATTGACCTTTTGTTTTGCCATATGAATTTTGTTATTTTTTCTAGGTCATCAAAATATTAACTGAGTAAAGTTAAAAATTATAAGATATCTTTAAATATAAGTATAAAAAATTCATTTTTTATTTTTATTTTTTTACATCTGATTTTAAGTTTATTCTTTGATCCTATGGCTAAAAAATTCATGAACTTTCAATTAAATGCCTAGCTAGATTCTTTCACCATTTGCTATGGCATAAAATTGAGAAAATATGCTTAAGAAGGATTTTAAGTAAATAAGGAACTGAATTATATGTGATTTTTTAAAGACTGATTGTTAAACATATACTGAGCATCATGCTATGAAATAAAGATACCAGCAATATTATTATCTATGTTAGATTAAGTCACAAAAGAAAAAGTTAGTAAAATATTTCAGAGAAAGGTCTAGAGAGAAAAAGTTGAAAAGCATTGAGGAACTTCCAAGTCATCATCAAAATTCTATGCACTAGTTCTTATGACCACAGTGCCCAGGACAGTGTCTAGATCTGAGTAGCTGATTTACAATCTCTTGTTTATGTTTGTTTGACTGATTATTGAATTCTGTTCATAAATTGCTATTCTTTAAATACATGTCTAATGCCACATTCCTACTCAAAGTTTTTCAAAATCTTCTTAATATGTTTAAAATGAAAAACTTAGGCAAATATTTAACATTCTTCAGAATCTGGTTCCTATGTAAATTCTAGTATAATTTCAAATTACTTTCCCTTCAAAGGGATCCTGGTCACTGTTTAGCAACTCCCTCAATAATGAAAAAAAAATGCATTCACAATAAACGTTCAGTATTAATCTGTTTTATCAATAAATTTTCTATCACTTCATTAGATTTATACAATGAACAGAACATGTTGAGTACTGATGCCAGTGTTTGCTGATTTCAGAGATGTAAATGCTTACACCAAATATTTAATAATCAGCTATAATGAGACATTTCAATTTGACTGCCATATACCAGTGTTGTTGTCATGATGTGTATTAGATGTTCCTTGGAGATATTTTAATTCATGTAGTTATAGACTGGCTGGTTCATTGCTCACCACAATTGATTGCAGTTTTGAAACAAGAGATGGGGCTTTACTCGGTATCTCCCTTGTCTTGTTTGGACCTCAGTTCTTGATTTGACTCTGCTAATAGCATCCAGTAAGAAACAATATTCTGAGAGGAGAGGCCAAATTGTTCTCTGAATCACAGTATTGGTTCTCTTTTTGCTTTAGCACTTGTTCTTTATTTTGAGGTATAAGACATCAATTTGGAACCACAAACAAAACTGCAATAATTAAAATTAAAAAGAAAGCAGAAAACCAGCAGTAGGAATATAACAAGTACCTATGATAAAAGTCTCATTTCTCATACACCTAGAGAACTGAGTCAAACATACAACAATACAAGTCAAACCTCAACTGATAAATTATCAAAAAATATGAACACAGGGAAATTTTTAAAAAGTGAAATGAAAACTATCTATAGTCATGTGAAAAAAATGTTGTAAATCATTATTTATTAGAGAAAACCAAATTAAAACACCTCACAAATACCAACCACCTCACAACAAGCTAATATAACAAAAAAGAAAAATGGCAAATGTTGGAGGGAATATGGGGGAAATAACACACTTATGGACAAATGGAGGACTCCTAAACTGATTCAACCACTCTAAAGAACTGTTTGGAACCAGGCTCAAAGGCTTACAAGTCTCAGTATAAGCTTGGAGCCAACAATACCACTACTGCATATTACTTCCAAAGAAATTTTTTAAAAAAGGAAAAAAAAATCTATTTGTACAAAAATGTCAGTAGCAAATCTTTATGTACTAGGCAAAAATTGGAAAATGAGGGTATGTCCATCATTTTGGGAAGGGATGAAAAAATGTGTTATATGATTATGATGGAATATTGTTAAGTGACCAGCAGGATTATTTCGGAAAAACTGTGAAGACTACATGATCACAGCATCTATTTAAAACCATCAGTAAGCATCATATGTAATGGAGACAAATGCAACCATTCCCAATAAGATCTGGAGTGAAACAAGGTTGCCCACTATCACTGTTACTATTTAATATTGTATTAGAAACGCTAGCTTTAGCAATAAGAGCTGAGAAAGAGATTAAAGGAATAAGAATAGGCAATGAGCAAACCAAATTATCACTCTTTGCCGATGACATGATGGTATACATAGAGAACCCCAGAGATTCTACTAAAAAGTTATTAGAAATAATCCACAACTTTAGCAAAGTTGCTGGTTATAAAATAAACCCACATAAGTCATCAGCATTCTTAATATATCACTAACAAAATCCAACAGTCAGAGTTACAAAGAGAAATTCCATTTAAAGTAACTACTGATAATATAAAATATTTAGGAATCTATCTGCCAAGGGAAAATCAGAAACTTTATGAGCAAAATTACAGACCACTTTTCACACAAATTAAGTCTGATCTAACCAATTGGAAAAATATTAAATGCTCTTGGATAGGGCGAGCAAATATAATAAAGATGACAATATTACCTAAACTAATCTATTTATTTAGCGCTATACCAATCAGACTCCCAAAAAACTATTTTAATGACCTAGAAAAAATAACAACAAAGTTCATATGGAAAAACAAAAGTTCAAGAATTTCAAGGGAATTAATGAAAAAAAAATCAAATGATGGTGGCTTAGCTGTACCAGATCTAAAATTATATTATAGAGCAGCAGTTACCAAAACTATTTGGTATTGGCTAAGGAATAGATTAGTTGATCAGTGGAATAGATTAGGTTCAAGGGATAAAACAGTCAACAAATATAGCAACCTAGTCTTTGACAAACCCAAAGATCCCAGCTTTTGGGATAAGAACTTACTGTTTGATAAAAATTGCTGGGAAAATTGGAAACTAATATGGCAGAAACTAGGCATTGATCCATACTTAACGCCGTACACCAAGATAAGGTCAAAATGGGTTCATGACCTAGGCATAAAGAATGAAATTATTAATAAATTAGAGGAACATAGGATAGTTTACCTCTCAGACCTGTGGAAGGGGAAGGTCTTTATGACCAAAGCAGAACTAGAGATCATTACTGATCACAAAATAGAAAATTTCGATTATACCAAACTGAAAAGTTTTTGTACAAACAAAACTAATGCAGACAAGATTAGAAGGGAAGCAATAAACTGGGAAAATATTTTTACAGTCAAAGGTTCTGATAAAGGCCTCATTTCCAAAATATATAGAGAATTAACTCTAATTTATAAAAAATCAAGCCATTCTCCAATTGAAAAATGGTCAAAGGATATGAACAGACAATTCTCAGATGAAGAAATTGAAACTATTTCTAGTCATATGAAAAGATGCTCCAAGTCATTATTAATCAGAGAAATGCAAATTAAGACAACTCTAAGATACCACTACACACCTGTCAGATTGGCTAAGATGACAGGAAAAAATAATGATTGTTGGAGGGGATGTGGGAAAACTGGGACATTGATGCATTGTTGGTGGAGTTGTGAACGAATCCAACCATTTTGGAGAGTAGTTTGGAACTATGCTCAAAAAGTTATCAAACTGTGCATACCCTTTGATCCAGCAGTGTTACTACTGGGATTATATCCCAAAGAGATTATAAAGAAGGGAAAGGGACCTGTATGTGCACGAATGTTTGTGGCAGCCCTTTTTGTAGTGGCTAGAAACTGGAAACTGAATGGATGTCCATCAGTTGGAGAATGGCTGAATAAATTGTGGTATATGAATATTATGGAATATTACTGTTCTGTAAGAAATGACCAACAGGATGATTTCAGAAAGGCCTGGAGAGACTTACACGAACTGATGCTGAGTGAAATGAGCAGGACCAGGAGATCATTATATACTTCAACAACAATACTATATGATGACCAGTTCTGATGGACCAGGCCATCCTCAGCAACGAGATCAACCAAATCATTTCTAATGGAGCAGTAATGAACTGAACTAGCTATGCCCAGAAAAAGAACTCTGGGAGATGACTAAAAACCATTACATTGAATTCCCAATCCCTATATTTATGCACACCTGCATTTTTGATTTCCTTCACAAGCTAATTGTGCAATATTTCAGAGTCTGATTCTTTTTGTACAGCAAAATAACGTTTTGGTCATGTATACTTATTGTGTATCTAATTTATATTTTAATATATTTAACATCAACTGGTCATCCTGCCATCTAGGGGAAGGGGTGGGGGGGTAAGAGGTAAAAAATTGGAACAAGAGGTTTGGCAATTGTTAATGCTGTAAAGTTACCCATGCATATATCCTGTAAATAAAAGGCTATTAAATAAATAAAATAAAATAAAATACTTTAAAACAATTAAAAAAAAAGAAGAGTACATGATCTGATACAAAGTAAAGTTAGCACAACCTGAACTTTGTACACAGTAATATTAATATCATAATATGAAGAATAGTGGATGGCTTGGTTATTCTCAGCAATATAGTGAAGCAAGACAATCCCAAAATAATAATAATGTACGTGATATCCACCTACAGGGAATTAATTTATATTATCTGAATACAGACTGAAGCATACTATTTTTTTTTCATTTTCTTCCTCCCTCCTTTCCTCCCTTCCTCTCTCCCTCTCTTCCTTCCTTCCTTCCTTTCTTTCTTCCTTCCTTTCTTCCTCCCTCTGTTCCTCCTTCATTTTCTCTTTTCTTTCTTTCTTTCTTTCTTTCTTTCTTTCTTTCTTTCTTTCTTTCTTTCTTTCTTTCTTTCTTTCTTTCTTTCTTTCTTTCTTTCTTTTTTCTTCCTTCCTTCCTTTCTTTCTTTTTAGCTCAAGTCTTCTTAAACAAAATGAATCATGTTGAAATGTTTTACATGATTATGCATGCATGACATATGTGACTGTTTATCATCTCATAAAGTGACAAGAGAGGAGATAAAATTTGGAACTCAAAATTTAAAAAGGAAACTGTTAAAATAGTTTTGACATGCAATTGGAGAAAATGAAAATATTCTTTTAAAAAGTCAAATATGATGGAAAAGGGAAAAAATATTCCAACTTTTTTGGATAACTGATTCAATGATTAGTATTTTACATTTCCTTCAATAGTCTTAAGTCAACCATGCCTTTAGTGATAAATGATTCTATCAGGTTGTCCATCCTTGGTTAGTCACTCAAGACGAGAGTAATGGACTAGAAATCCTGATCTTCATTCTACAGGACTTTCAACAAAATTAAGAATTTTATTTTAAAAATGTTATTTATGTTATATAGTCTTTTGTAAAATGCATTTATTACAGTTGTGACTAAAGTGTTATCTATATGAAACTTATGTATATATTGTCTGGGATTAATTTTCCCACTTAGTAAACTTTCATTTGGACCTAAGAACTTGGTGCTATATATATATATATATATATATATATATATATATATAGAGAGAGAGAGAGAGAGAGAGAGAGAGAGAGAGAGACTTTTTTTTTTACATTATAAATGACCATTTTCACAGTTTTTTTTAAAGTTTTGCATTTCAAATTTTATCTGCCTCTTTTCTCATGCCTTTTTGAGATGGATAAGCAAACTTCTATAAGTCATACATGTGTAATCATGTAAAACATTTCCATATGAATAAAATTTTTATAAGAAGACTTGGATAAAAGAAATGAAGAAAGTACAGAAAAAAGGAAAGAAGAAAGGAGAGAAAGAAGGAAAGAGGAGAGGGAAGAAGGGAGGAAAGGAAAGGAAAAAAGGGAGAAGTATACACAAATTTTGTGAAATTTTACAAAAAAGGAGTATGTTATATAGTAGACAAGAATATAGTTATGATGGCATTGTTCTTATTTTATACATCTTAAAAACTACTCGCCTCCAGGATTAAAATAAGTGCTATTTGCTTTAGGAAGATGGGTATGTAATTGAAATTTCACTGATAGCCAATATTCTTATATGGAAATACAATTAATGGATTAGATTTTGAATAGCTTTGATCTAGTGGCTTGTAATTCCCCCCCTTTACAATTCATTCTCCACAAATTGTCAAATTTCATGTCTGAGCATGTCACTCTTCTATTGAAAATATTTTCAGTGGCTCCTCATCAATTATAAAACCTTGTATTTCAAACACTTTGAAAACTAATTTCAAATTATACCCCTTAACATACTTTAATAGCCAAATTAGCTTACTAACTACAACTTGATCTTAGTATTCCATTTCCTATGCTCTTAATACCTGGAATGCCTTTCCTCCTCAAATATTCTAACAGATCCTAGCTTCCTTAAAGGATTAATTCCAGTATATCTTCCTTTTCTTATTTCCTTACTTTTCAATGTGTTCCCTACTACTCCTGATATAATTTTGTATTTGTGTATTTATAAAAATGGTATAAGTACTCAAAAGAGAATGTAAGCTCCTTGAGGGCAGAAATATTTCATTTTTGTCTTTATTTATCTTGTGATTAACATAGCATCTTTCAAATAGTGATTTTAAAAAATTGAATTGTATGTATATAACTAATGTGTATATATAATTTAATATTATTTTCTGAATTTATATTGCTCTGTAGATAAAGAATATATTTGCCTTCTATATTCATTTTTGTGTAAAAAAATATTTCTTTTGAAGAAGGCTTTGTGCAAGAACCAAGGTTTATGGTGACAAGAATAATAACTCAGACTGCTGGTACTGTTGACATCCAATATAGATTTCCATTCCATCTCTGCTACATTTGACATTTTCCCCAAGAATATAGTAGATTTTATTGTAAATTACAAATGCAGAAAACAAAATGACATACTATATTCAGAAGGAAATTACAAAAACATTCTTAATTGAAGACTAGCTTTGTCATCTTCAACAAAACACATAATCCATTTGAGTAGTATAAAATATATTTGTATACCTGGTATATGTGGTAATTAATGTGCCAGATGGTGGCCTAACAGAACTAGTCAATAGGGTTCACTAAGGGCCTGTTAACTGATAATGACAAAGTTGCTTCAGCTGTGACACATTTAGATCAACTGCCTTGGCTGCAGTGAAACATATTGACCATTTTTGTCCTGTGTGTAGGTTGCAACCACTTATTTTGAGTGTGCAGATAGGTGATATCTGAGTACTCTAAGAGAGTTAATTAACCTCACATGAGTGAGCACTTAACTTAGAAAAGCCAGGTCTTTAAAGAAGGCTAGATTATCCAGGCTCCCATTGCTACTTTTACCAGAATTAACCTAATAATTAAGAAAATGTAGCTTCTTTCCAAAATTATATATGGTTATTATCCATACTGATTCAGTTCACCAATCTTTCCCATGTTACTAGAATGGTATAAAGGATTTATTTGATAATATTTCTGAAGTTATTTCATTCTTTTGCTTAATTTGCATAATGGAGTTGACATGTCAAGAAAATTGATCAGATTTGCTCTTAAATTAGCAATCTCATAATTTAAATGAATAAATTATTGGCTTGACCAAGTGTAATGTATTTAAAGTTTCTGAATACTTTTCCATGAAAAAAAAAAAAACTATCAGTTCATGTATATGTATTTATGCTGGTGTATTCATGAATCTGTAATGGAGAGATCCCTGAATTCATGACAATACAAGTTCCTATGAAGCTAGAATCGGTTGTTGTATGTTTTCTTCCTCTTAAACTTGGAGAGGTGCATTATATGGTTGATCCTAGTTTGTTAAGTGGTTCTTTTGCATTGGTAAAGGGAATGACCATATCCATTCATTCACAAGTCCATGAAGTATATATACATATATTCAAGTAGCATATTTATATGCTTATCACATAGAAACCTACCTATCATCAAAAGGACTAATAATCCTTATCTAAAATAATCATTAAGAACTAATCAGTTAATATTGCCTGAACAATCATCACCTTTTAAAACAATTGTCAGGAATCCTCCTTATATTCTGAACTCAGACTCACAGATGAGTGAAAGCATATCTTTGATTTCATCTAGAAGACTTAAAAAGATCAAGTCTTAAAATATTTTTCTGATCTCAGAAAAAAAAATCAATTGATGAGTGTGATGCACTTCATAGAAATTATTTTAGCAGCTCCTTTTTAGAAAAAAAGTAATGCAAGGACACTCTCAACAATTTTAGAATTAATTGTGTGATGTGGGAGACACTGTCACAGCACTGCCAGCATGGTATACCTTCATTATAGAAGATATTGTGCTCTATGAGCAAAGTAGAATTGAATTAGCTCAGAAGAAACATGAGGTACACAAAGTTAGAGAATCCACTTCAAATGTATGTAGGGACTATTTGTCCCCAATTTGTGACAGAGAATTCCAAGCACCTTTTGGTCTGATATTTACTATTGGATTTGACACACTGTAATTTGACTCTTCTAACATAATGATGTCATTTTGGTCCTCTTCAAGAATGAAGAACAACAAGCAGAATCAACCAAAGAACACATTTTAGTACTATTATCAGGGAAGGGAAGAGTCATACTTCTAGGATGTGATATATTTATATGTATGTAATTATGCATATATACAGAAATTATGGATGTTTACATATGCATATATGGAGACATTTTATATTATTGCAGCTGGGAGCACTGAGCCTAGTCAGAAATACCTTAAGTTCAAATCTGGTCTCAGATATTGTTTGCCTCTGTTTCATCATCTATAAAGTGAACCAAAGCAATAAATAGTGAAACACTCCAGTATACTTGGCAAGAAAACACTGAAGGAATCACAAAAAATTAGACATTATTAAAAACATTAATTGTGTTATACATATGCATATATACACAAATATGTACACATATATGGCTATAGGATTTTATTGGTGTATGGGACTCCTGATTAGAAAAGTTCTTTGAATATGTATCTTGAGAGTAGAAATTGTTCTATTCTTTATATTTGAAACCCAGCTCCTAGCTTAGTGACTGACATATAATCACTTAATAAATGGTTGTTAAATGATTAATTGATCTACTACTTTTATTCTGTATTCTGTTACTTTAGAAAATCATGTATTAACAATTCTTATGTTCTATCATATTTTTTAAAAGTTTATATTGTCCAATATTCCCCAATCATATTTTAGCCTGGATCTGGTGCGACTCAGTAGTTTCGTGAATAGCCATCAATTTATGTATTTGACATCTATGTTCTAAGCAATTTTTTAAAACTTACAAGTTGACATGCAAATTAATTTCCATTGACAGGAAAAAAAAAACTTCATTGAGAATTCCTTATACTAAAGGAATTGCAGGTTCAATCCTTCTCTTTATAAACATACAAATAGAATAGACATATATGCCCCTATCTATATATGTATGCAACATGTATGCATGTGCAATTGGAGACATACCTGTGTCTCAAGAACAATATGTTTTGTTTGGAACAGTACAAATGATCACAATTGCTGCTAAGACAATCACTTCTAAAAAGATATAAATGCATCTGAAAAAAATTCATAGTTTTCTAGAAGGCAAAAAGCCTGTTTAAAAAACAGTTGTTTTACTTACCTTGGAGGGAAATACAGATTATCACAATAGAAAATGCATGTCAGAGAAAGAATTGTCATTCTATGGAATAGAGAATAGTTTCTCTCATAATTATTTTAGTCCATTATCTTACTTGTATGAATTGTTTTCTTTCAGCACACACATGTATGGCAGAGAAGCAGAAAAAAAATAAAGAAATCAATAGGACTAGAAAGCAGCTTTCTAAATGGCAGCACAGAAGTTCATGGACATACTGCCAAAATTTCTCAGAGGAAAAAACACACAATATTATGTAGCAGAAAGAAAAAATATCCTTCTCATTCAGCAGAATATAGATATACTTTGAAAGATATATGAAACTCCTAGGATGATTTGAGAATCATTTCTTTAATTACCAGGCAAGATGCTGAGCTAATAGATACTGAGATAATGCCTTTGAGGAATTGAGGATGCAATACTAGCACTGGAATCAGACAATTTGGGTTCAGATCCTGCCTTTGGCACTTATCACCTGTGTGATCTCATTTGATCTTTGCTCTTATTTCACTTTTTCAATTAGTCATCAATCTCTAATGATTTTTTTAGCTTTCTTTATCCTCATTTATTTATTCTTATAATTTACTTAGTTTTGACAATTTGTTTAAAAATTATTTAAATATAAACATTTTCATCTGTATCATCATTGGGATATTTTATTTTAGTATCTCCATTAAATCTGATATTTTGGTAATTCAGTTTCTCTAAACATGCTTAATGTATTCATATTTTCTTTGCTTTCATCATTAATTTTTAGATATATTTTTCAGAGACATTGCTTTTAGAAGTTAGATTTATTGAACTATGGAGCATTTAATGTTTCTATATCCTTTAGGTCTTCTAACTTTGACAAGTTACATAATTCTGTTACTACATGAAATGTAGTGATCAAAAACAATATTTATTGGAAATCTGATGGTATTATTACTAAATCAAATGACATGTCAGTAACTTTTTTATAGTTTATATCATGGAATTTTAGGGCTACAGGGAAATTTACTTTCTTTAAATTACAGTCAAGATAAGTGTAAAAAGTATAAGAAAATAGAATGATTTATTTACTATCACAAAGTTAAATAATAGAGATGGAATTGATGTCTTGGTTGTGATTTTACTTCCCTTTATACAAGAAACAATGAATTATGATAAATACAGTGGATCTATATTAAGGCATTATATGTTTAAATTCTCCATTTCTATTACTTAAATTAACTTTTAGCTTATTCTAGTATTTATTTTGTGGCTTTTATCTTCAAAAGAATAAATATTTTTTTTAAAAAATAGTATTGTCCAAACTGGGAGGGAGTACAAAAGATCACTAAAGAAAATAATTCCTTAAAAATAAGAACTGTATAAATGAATTCATGGCACCAAATAGAAGAAAATGTGAAATATCTCATTGAACCAGTAATAGACATGAAAAATAGATTGAGGAGAAATAATTTAAGCATTTTTGGGCTATTTGAAGTCATAATTTAAAAATAATCTAGATATGGTATTTCAAGAAATTATGAAGAAGAAAAAAATATATCATAGAACTAAAGTGTAATATAGAACTTTAAAGAATCCATGACTCACTTTCAGAGAGAGACCATAAAATCAAAATCACCAGGACTATTATTCAATCACCAAATTGAAAAGCTCCAAGGTCACAAAGAAAATACAAAAGCTCAATTATATAGAGAATTGATTCACATTTATAAAATTACAAATCATTGCCCAAGTAATAAATGGTTAGAGGATATGAAGAAAAATCTATAGGCACATAAAAATCATTTAAAATGTCATTGAAAAAAGAAATACAATTAAAACAATTATAAGTTGCCACTTTACACATATAAAATTGTATAATACAACAAAAAGGAAAAATGACAAATGCTGGATGGAAAAATTAGGACATTAATACTACCTTGGTGGATCTGCAAATTGATCCAACCATTCTGGAGAGCAATTTAAGCCTATATATGTGTTTCCTTTGACCCAGCAAAACCAATAGTAGATCTCTAGCCCAAAGAGATAGCAAACAAATAAAAAAATCTGTATGTACAAAATATTCATAGAAGCTTTTTGTGTGTGTGTGTGTGTGTGGTGGTGATGATGGTGATGATGGTGGTGGTGGCAGCATCAAAGAATTAGAAAATTGAAGGGTTCTCCATAAATTAGGTAATGGAAGTACAGATTGTGGTATATGATTTTGATGGAATATTATTGTGTTATGTGAAATTATAAGAAACATATGAGAACAAATTTGAGAAGATTTACATTAACTGACACAAAGTAAAAGAAGCAGACCCAGTAGAACACTCTAGGCAATAAGAGCAATACTGTGTATGATCAACTGAGAATGACCTAACATTTCTCAGCAATACAATGAGCCAAGAAAATTCCAGAGGACTTAGGAAAAATCCTTTCCAACTCCAGAGAAAGACCTAATGGTTATTAAAGGCAGATTGAAGCACACTTTTTATTTCCTTTATTATTCTGAGTGTTTTTTAAATTAACTTATTTGTATGGATTTGGTTTTTGGTCTGTATTTTCTTTAACAAAATAGATAATATAGAAATATTATGCATGATCGCACAAGCATAGTCTATATCAAATAGTTTCCCCTTTTTAAGGGGAGAGGAATGAAGGAAGAGAGGGAGATGATTTGCAACTATATATATATATATATATATATATATATATAGCTATGTATATCTATATATATATATATAGTTGCAAATCATCCCAATTACATGTAAATCAGTATTATATATATATATATATATATATATATATATATATATGGGATAAAATTTATTGGCATTTGAATTAACAGCTTGATAAAGAATAATATACCATGGAATCTTCATTTTATGTTGTTATGGTTTCTTTAACTTTTAGGATGACTAGTTGATTAGAAGTTTCATTATCTGATAAATCATGTATGCTTCATAATTATCATTTGATTTACCAATGAAAGCCAGATACAAACAAAAAAGAACATTAAAATACATCATACAATAGCATACAATATATACATAGCCATTTTAGAATATCAGAGGAAAATTCTTTTAAATAGTTTGAAAAAATGCTCAATTTTCTTGAGTACATTTAGAAATGTGCTAAAAAGAAAAATAACTATAGTTTGTTTGACTGAATTGAATCTTCAGCTGCAGCCAGATGTTTAAGTTGTTTTTCTTTTCCTTTTTCAGTGACAAATGTGTGAGGATAGTTCTTGAGGGAAATCCATTTCCAAAATGCATTCATTAGAGTTTTTACTCAAGTATAAGGAAATAAGATGAAGTGACAAGTCAATTTGAATATAATGTGAATTTTGAAAGGACATTTTTTCACTTTCAGTTATTATGAGCCTAATTTACCAATGTTTCATGATCTAGTAGCACCAGAAAATTGGCATTTCTTAAATAAATAAAAAAATACAAATTATGCAGATGGATTCTGAGGGCCATGTTCCAAACTGAGAAACTTCTATGTTGATTCATGGCCAAAATCTGTCAAATGGTGGTCTTGCTGGTTTAAACAATAATTGTGTAATTTGTGTAATGTGAAACTTAAAAATTAGATGGATATGAAATATATCTGATTTTAAGTATTGTATTCCACATAAGTGGAAATATAAATGCATATAGCACACATGTTTCTATATGTGTCAATATGCATATGGCTATGTAAATATGATAGATATTTACAATTATTAAGGACCCATTATACAAAGAACAATTCATTCTAAAGATTTAAAGCTAAATTAAATGTAGTCAAGGTATGATTTTTGTAATCAATTACATGAAAGATAGCTATTATCATAGAAAGCAACATGGACCACTGGGTTACATATAGGAATATCATTATATGATCATGGGAAAGGATGTAAATTCCTATAGTATCTTCTGTATATGGTTGTTATGAGGCTCAAGTAACAAAATTTATATAGTGTACATTGAGAATGTTATATTGATATACCAATGAAATTTGTAGTTGGTCCTCTTCCTAATATATACTTTATTATTACGTATAATTATATATTGTATATTATATATCATATATGATGTAACACATATTTTACACAATACTTATTCTATGTATTGTTGTAGAGGGCTGAAAGTCTGAAAAGCTGTTCTTGAATCAGACAGCAGAGTACTTAAAGTTAATTATTATTCAATATGAGATAATGTCTCTATAAGCATATACTTAGATGATATGGTAATGTGATGGTTCTCCTCGTGATAATTGCTTGCTGAATGTTTGGTGATGAGAAAATCAGAGGTAAGGATTGGAGGGCTAAGAGAAAGAGGTCAGGGCCATTAGCTGCAGGATTGAAGAGGAGAGAGACTGAAAACTCCACACTCCAGACTCCAGAGTCCAGGATACATCATTGGCAAGCTGCTGCAGCTTGCCTACCTCCTTCACTTCTCCCCCTAAAGATCAAGGACTTTGATTGATCCTGACTTTGACTGATCCTGAGGCCCTCCAGGGAGCTGGTCCCGATATTATATATTGTATATATGTGTTATGTAGTGTATATAATCTGTGCTAAAGTACTTTCATTCTGGAAAGTGACAAATTAACTTCTGTTATTAGCAGAAATAGTTGGGGGAAAATTGAATTATTTGAATAAAATATGAAAGGATACAAATTAACAGTTATTTATTAAGAGCCTACTCTAAATGTTTATGTTCAAAACAGATAAAGCAAGATTTGATTGGAGATCATATTGGAGAAAAATACTAATGTTAAAGGGAATTGGGAAAAACTTCTTAAAGAATATGGTTAGAGTGAAAGAAAGCCAGAAAAGCCAGGAAGTAGAAATGAGTTCAAAATTCCAGGAATAGGAGAGTAAAAGAAATTACCTTAAGTCTGGGTTCAGAATATCTCATGAATAGCAGAAAGAAGGTTGGTATTATTAGACTACAGAATAAGATACAAGAAGACAGAAAATATGGGAATTGGTGAAGTTATAAGAGGATTTAAAAGCCTAATGATTTTATATTTGGATCTAGAAATAGTAAAAACTAAATTAGTTTATTGGATAGGATTGCATGTATATATGTGTGTATTTGTGCATGAGACAGAAAGCTCTAGAGAAAAAAGAGAGAGAGAGAGAAAGAGAGAGAGAAATAAAGAGATCTGGAGATATAAATAAAGAAATTTAAAGACAGATCTAGAGAGTCAGATCTATGCTTTAAGAAGATCAGTTTGATGGCTAAGTGGAGGATGGAAGAGAATGGGGGAAATAATTGAGTAGAGATATCAATTAGAAGACTGATTCTGAAATATTTCACTTCATAAAACATTACTTTAAAAGTAAAAAGTATTACAGATTTTGGTAGATTGGTAATCTTGTACTCAAAATGACTTCCAAGGAGGCATTTATGACACAAATCAAATCTAGTGAAGTAAAATCTATGTTGACTTTCAAAACCAGAAAAAAATTAAACTTAAAAAAAAATTCACTTAACCTAGGAAATCATCTCTTTATTGCTTGGATTATAAGTGAGTAAAAATGATAATTTAAAAAATAGAATTTTCTTAGATATTCATTTTAATAAATTACCAGAAAACATTCCTTCATATTTTAATAACATTTATGAATTGAGGACACCTTTCTTTATTAACAGATTGTAGCAGATTTTATCAGTAGGGTTTATTTTCTCTCCATTCCAATACTGCTGTACTCTTCCAATAGGATAAAGTTCTAGGAATGGTATCCAAAGTTACCACAATATATGAATATTATGGAATATTACTGTTATGTAAGAAATGACCAACAGGATGATTTCAGAAAGGCCTGGAGAGACTTACATGAACTGATGCTGAGTGAAATGAGCAGGACCAGGAGATCATTATATACTTCAACAACAATACTATATGATGACCAGTTCTGATGGACCAGGCCATCCTCAGCAACGAGATCAACCAAATCATTTCCAATGGAGCAGTAATGAACTGAACCAGCTATGCCCAGAGAAAGAACTCTGGGAGATGACTAAAAACCATTACATTGAATTCCCAATCCCTATATTTATGCACACCTGCATTTTTGATTTCCTTCACAAGCTAATTGTACAATATTTCAGAGTCTGATTCTTTTTGTACAGCAAAATAATGTTTTGGTCATGTATACTTATTGTGTATCTAATTTATATTTTAATATATAACATCTACTGGTCATCCTGCCATTTAGGGGAGGGGGTGGGGGGGTAAGAGGTGAAAAATTGGAACAAGAGGTTTGGCAATTGTTAATGCTGTAAAGTTACCCATGCTTATATCCTGTAAATAAAAGGCTATTAAAAAAAAAAAAAAAGTTACCACAAGTGTGACTCTAGAGGCTTGCTCATTTTTCCCTAAATTAAATAGCGGAACATAATTATCATTCAAAAAATGTTAAGATAAAGACTCTTTTGAAAAGATCCTAGGACTCTGATGACTCATTGTCTTATTGACAGTATTCATTTAAAAGAGATTCTTTGCTAATTTTCAGCATTGCTGTTATACTATCTTCCTTAATTTAAATCTGACACTTTGACTTACACATTTCCCCTAAATACAATTATTTTTTTAAATGTAAAATCTCCAAAAAAGGGATAAAATACATCTTTGTTGGTCAGTCATGTCTGGTTTTCTGTGAATTAATAGAACATCATTACTGACCATGGGCTTTTCTTAACAAAGGCATGAATAGTTTGTCATTTTCTTCTTTGGTGGATAAAGGCAAATAAAGGGTAAACAACTTGCCCAGGGTCACAAAACCGGCAAGTGTCTAGGACTGCATCTAAATTCAGGTCTTCCTGACTCTAAAACCAGAATTATATTCATTGAACTTCTTAGCTGCCTCTACCTTATTACTATCATCATCATCATCATCAATAACAACATCATCAAAAAGTCTTTGTTCCATAAAAGAATAATACTTATATTTTATATTTGTACAACTCATGATTTAATAATATGATATAGACAATATGATATATGATTTTTTTTCCTCTTTGGTAGAACTTTGTTTCATACAATTCCATTTGCAAAAACTGAATTTCAAATGATGTTTATATATGAAACAAAATTTTCTGATTTTGTGACCAATAAACTAATACATTACAAATATGCCAGCAAATGACTCTTTCTCCTGGTGCTTTTAACATCTTAGGTTAAAGTATAAAGATGTTCTATATTGATACAAAACATAAGTATGCTAAATAGATTTAAATATTTTAGTTATTCTTTATTCAGTATATCTATTTTCTGGTCTTTAATCACTCATAAGATTTATTACATGATGATGATTATATGACATGATTATATCACATATTCATTTTTCTTGTTACATCGTTTGGTTTGTTTTTAGCCAGAGATAAGAAGCAGATAGAGCTTGATAAATCATTACAAACACTATGGACATAATCCCCCAATAATTTAATTTATTTTAAATTATTAAAATGTAATAAATTAAATTTTGCGGGGATTTGGCATTTAATAAAATAAATGCTTAAATCTTGCATTTTTAAAAAAGTTAGCATGCTCTCATTAGTGTTCAGGAGATTGTTAAGATAGCAAAATAAAGCTCAATTCATCTCTGCCAAGTTATATTCTCTGAAAAGGATGATATTATAAACAGATGAACTGACATAGACAGAGTTGGTATATACTGACAGAGACAGAGGACTCTCTTGGCCACAGCAATCTTAGCCAAAGTGAAGACTTCAGGTTGGAGACTCTAGAGAACAGACTCCATCTTTGACCAGCCATGTGGAGACTGTTCTGCCTCCTTCACTTCATTTTCCCACTAAGCCTGAGGCGTCAGGCTGATCCCAGGGCCCACCAGAGAGCTAGCCCGGACATTACATTACATTACATTACATTACATAGTCCAACATGGACTAAGGACCTTCATACAGCTAAGTGGAGAAATCACTGTGACCTGGAAATAAAGTGAGTATAAAAATAGACAAGCAAGAAACTTTGCTAAGGGCTAAGCTAGTAATTTTCCTTTCTTAGCTGAAATGGGGCAAATACCAAGAAATAGTCTCCTCCACCCCAAGTGAAATGTAAAGCAAGCATAGTTAAGTTAATGAAAAGCCAATGTTTGTTGGTAACTCAGGATCAGATCCTTGGATTTTTAGAAATATTAGAGTACACATCCCCTTGGTTCTCTAAGGAAGAAGAATTAGAACCAGAGAAGTAGAAACTAAAGGGAGAACAACTATTTGAATATTACAAAAAAAATCATCTTGAATCAATTCCCAAAGAAACATTCTATATATACAATATAATACAATTGGCTTTATGAAATTACATAAGTTTTAGAATAAGGAAAAAGAAGAAAGAGCAAGAAGGGGAGGGTACTGATAAAACAGCTGATATGGAGAATTAGATCTTGAGTACCATGAAATAAGCATAGCCAGACAAGGAAGTGTTAGAAGAAAGAGGGAGAAGGGAATGGGACTGACAACACAGCTGGAAGGCATACCAATCAAAAGAGGTTGAGTACCATGCCTCACCTCTGCCTCTCCTTGCACCTCCGCCTATACCCCAGCAGACAACCTTAGGACATTTCCCATCTTCTGATCCTCCTTCATCAATTTTGACTTCTTAAGTGGAGGAAGGAGGAGTAGTGCAAAGGGCAATGATATCATCACCACAGTACATACAGAAGCCCTGCCCAGTCTAACAGGCAATCTGGTGATAGTTGCCCAGATTTTGGCTCCCAGCAACCGAATCCAGGAATATTCCAGACTGCAGCTGTTATAGCTGACCATCCTATGCTCACTATCTATGTAAATGGCATACCATCAGATGGATTGGTAGACACAGGTGCAGATCATACTGTCATTACAGTTGCCAGCTGGTGCAGTCATTGGGCAAAGATTAAGGCAGACACCTACATGTGTGAAGTAGGAGGATCAATAGCAACTGAAATTAATGCTAAACCTTTGAAATGGACATTTTAAGGTGAAAGAGGAGTTTTTTACTCCTTTTGTAGTTGAAAAGATCCTCATCAATCTGTAGGGAAGAGATATCTTACTAGAGTTAGGATTACAAATGAGTACTTTGGCTTTTTAGACAGGGCTGCTGTTGAAGGCCTGCAAACAGTCTTACCTTTTCCTATTCAATGGAAAACTGATAGACCAGTGTGAATAGAACAGTGGCCCTTAAGAAGTGATAAAAAAATCAGGCCTTATTAGTTATACTACAAGAGCAACTTGTGCAAGGAAACTTACAACCTTCTCTAAGTCCTTGGAATTCCCCAGTATTTGTTGTAAAAAAAAAAAAAAAAAAAAAAAAAAAAAAAAAAAAAAAAAAAACTGGAAAATGGAGGATATTGACTGATTTAAGAAAAGTAAATGAACAGATGGAAACTGTGGGAACTCTTCAGCCTGGACTTCTATCTCCTATTCAGTTGCCTAGAGAACGGCCTCTGGCTTATAGACATTAAGGATTATTTCTATTCTATCCTTTAATTCCCTTGAAATTCTTGACCTTTTGTTTTTCCATATGAACTTTGTTGTTATTTTTTCTAGGTCATCAAAATAGTTTTTTGGGAGTCTGATTGGTATAGCGCTAAATAAATAGATTAGTTTAGGAAGTATTGTCATCTTTATTATATTTGCTCACCCAGTCCAAGAGCATTTAATCTTTTGCCAGTTGGTTAGATCAGACTTAATTTGTGTGGAAAGTATTTTGTAGTTTAATTCATAAAGTTACTGATTTTCCCTTGGCAGATAGATTCCTAAATATTTTATAAAATCAGTAGTTAACTTTAAATAGAATTTGTCTTTATAACTCTAACTGTTGGGTTTTGTTAGTGATATATAAAAATGCTGATGACTTTTGTGGGTTTATTTTGTATCCTGCAACATTGCTAAAAGTGTGGATTGTTTTCATTAACTTTTTGGTAGAATCTCTGGGGTTCTCTAAGTATACCATCATATCATCAGCAAAGAGTGATAATTTGGTTTCCTCATTGCCTATTCTTATGCCTTTAATCTCCTTCTCAACTCTTATTGCCAAAGCTAGCATTTCTTATACAATATTAAACAGTAACGGTGATAGTGGGTAACCTTGTTTCATTCCTGATTTTATTGGGAATGGTTGAAGTTTGTCCCCATTACATATGATGCTTACTACTGGTTTTAAATAGATGCTACTGAATATTTTGAGGAAAAGTCCCTTTTATTCCTATACTCTCAAGTGTTTTTAATAGGAATGGATGTTGGATTTTATCAAATGCTTTTTCTTCATCTATTGGGATGATCATATGATTTTTGTTAATTTGGTTATTAATATGGCCAATTATACTGATAGTTTTCCTAATATTGAACCAGCCCTGCATTCCTAGTATAAATCCTACTTGATCGTGCTATATTATCCTAGGGATGATTTTCTGTAATCTTTTTGCTAATATCTTATTTAAGATTTTAGCATCAATATTCATTAGGGAAATAGGTCTATAATATTCTTTCTCTGTTTTCAAACTTCCTGGTTTAGTTATCAGTACCTTGTCTGTGTCATAAAAGGAATTTGGTAGGACTCCTTCATTCCCTATTTTTTCAAATAGTTTATAAAGCATTGGGGCTAATTGTTCTTTGAATGTTTGGTAGACTTCACATGTAAATCCATCTGGTCCTGGGGATTTTTTTTTAGGGAGTTGATTAATAGCTTGTTCTATTTCTTTTTTTCTGAAATGGGACTATTTAAGCAATTTACTTCCTCCTCTGATAATCTGGGAAGCCTATATTTTTGGAGGTAGTCATCTATTTTGCTTAGGTTATCAAATTTATTGGCATAAAGGTAGGCAAAGTAACCCCTTATTATTTCTTTAATTTCCTCTTCATTGGTGGAAAGTTCTCCCTTTTCATTTTTAAGACTACTAATTTGATTTTCCTCTCTCCTTTTTCTAACCAGATTTGCCAAAGGTTTATCAATTTTATTGTTTTTTTCCTAAAACCAACTCAGTGTTATTTATTAGTTCAATAGTTATTTTTCTTTTTTTACTTTCAATATTATTAATTTCTCTTTTGAATTTTAGGGATTTCAAGTTTATTAATTGATTGGCAGTTTTTAATTTGGTCTTTTTCTAGCTTTGTAAGTTGCAAACCCAATTCATTGATCTTCTCTTTCTCTATTTTATTCAACTAAGCCAAATTTCCCCTTAATACCGCTTTGGCTGCATCCCAGAAATTGTGGTATGATGTCTCACTGTTGTCATTATCTTGAGTGAAATTATTAATTGTATCTACAATTTGCTGTTTCAGCCAATCATTCTTTAAGATGAGATTATTTAGTTTCCAATTACTTTTTGGTCTATTTATGCCTAACTTTTTGCTGAATGTAGTTTTTATTGAATTGTGCTCTGAAAAGAAAGCATTTACTATTTCTGCCTTCCTGCATTTAATTTTGAGGTTTTTGTGGCCTAATATATGGTCAATTTTTGTGTATATTCCATGAACTGCTGAGAAGAAAGTATAGTCCTTTCTGTCACCATTCAGTTTTCTCCAGAGATCTATCATACCTAATTTTTCTAATATTCTATTTACCTCTTTAATTTCTTTCTTATTTGTTTTGTGATTTGATTTATCTAAATCTGAGAGTGCAAGATTGAGATCTCCTGCTATTATAGTTTTGCTGTCTATTTCTTCTCGCAACTCTCTTAACTTCTCCTTTAGGAAGTTAGATGCTATACCACTTGGAGCATATATGTTTAATACTGATATTGCTTCATTGTTTATAGTACCCTTTAGCAAGATATAGTTTCCTTCCTTATCTTTTTTAATTAGATCAATTTTTGCTTTTGCTTGATCTGAGATAAGGATGGCTACCCCTGCTTTTTTGACTTCACCGAAGCAAAATACATTCTGCTCCAGCCTTTTACCTTTACTCTGTATGTATCTCCCTGTTTTAAATGTGTTTCCCGTAAACAACATATTGTAGGGTTCTGACTTTTGATGCAGTCTGCTATCGGACTCCTCTTTATGGGAGAGTTCATTTCATTCACATTTACGGTTAAAATTACTAATTCTGTATTTCCTGCCATCTTAATATCCCCAGATTATGCTTTTCTTTTTCTTGCCCTCCTTCCCCCATTCCCTAGGATTAAATTTATTCGGCCCACTTGCGTCACGCAGCTCTTTAGTATCTCCCTCTCCTCCCTTTGAAGCCCTTCCCCTTTCTTGAACCCTTCCCTTATTACTCTTTTTCCTTTCCCCCTTTCTTCTCCCATTTTTTAATGAAGTGAGAGAAGATTCTCTGTAAAACAAATATGTCAATTATTTCCTCTTTGAGACAACTCTGATGAGACTAGGATTCACACAATGTTCCTCCCTCTCTCTAAGTTCCCTCAGATATGATAGGTTTCCTTTGCTTCATCATTGCATGTAGTTTCCCTCTTTTTATCTCCCATTTTCCCTTTTTCTGACACTATCCCCTTTCCATTTCTACTTCCCTTTTTATATCAGTAAAATCAAATTATACATGCTTTTTTTATGTATATCCACAACAGAAATATAGTTCTCAAGAGTTCCTTTTACCTTTTTCTGCTTGTCTTGAGTCCTGTTGTTGGAGATCAATTTTTTTGTTTAAATCTGGTTTTTTTCCTTAGAAACAGATGGAATTCCTCTTTCATTAAATGTCCATTTTCTTCCATGGGAAAAAATGCTCAGCTTAGCTGGGTAGTTTATTCTTGGCTGCATTCCAAGTTCTTTTGCCTTTCAGAATATCAGATTCCAGCCCTTTCAATCCTTTAATGCTGAGGCAGCCAGATCTTGCGGGACCCTTATTGTGGCACCTTGGTATTTGAACTGTTTTTTCCTGCCTGCTTAGAAAATGTTTTCTTTAGTCTGAAAATTCTGAAGTTTGGCCACAATATTCCTTGGAGTCTTTATTTTAGGGTCTTTTTCAGAAGGTGTTTGATGGATTCTTTCAACGCCTATTTTACCTTCTGGTCCTATTACTTCTGGGCAGTTCTCCTTGATTATTTCCTTTAAAATAGTATCTAGGCTCTTTTTTTCATGATAATTTTCGGGTAGTCCAAAGATCCTCAGGTTATCTCTCCTAGATCTTTTTTTTCCAAGTCTGTTGTTTTTCCAGGTACATATTTGACATTTTTTTCATTTTTTGATTTTGCTTGACTGATTCTTCCTGTCTCAAAAAATCAGTCATTTCTATTTGTACATTTCTGATTTTTAGTGAGTTATTTTCTTCATTAGCTTTTTTTATTTTTATTTTTTGTATATGTCAAATTGAGTTTTTAAATTAGTTGTTTTGCTGTATGGAATTTTTTTCCATTTCACTATTTTTTTTTTTTTAGTGAGTTATTTTCTTTTTCCAATTCACAAATTCTGTTTCCCTGTACTTCTTGAGAGTTTTTTTTTTTTTTTTTTTTTTTTTTTTTTTTTACCATTTCCAATTCACATTCCAGGAAGTGGTTTTCTTTTCCCACTTTATCAAATTTTTTGTTTATTGAGTTACATGTCTTTTCTGTGCTCTCTTGCATAGCTTCTCTTTCCTTTCCCCATTTTTCTTCTAGTTCACTTTTAAGGTTTTTAATAGTCTCTTCTAGGAGAGCCTTTTGTATTGGGGACCAATAATTGTCTGGAGACTGTGTGCTATTAGTCTCTTCAGGGTTTAAAAGCTGCTCTCTTTCTGTATAGAAACTATCAATTATCCTTTTGATATTTTTACTCATTTTGTTAAGGCCTGTAGGGTCTGCCTTCAGGGCCAGGAGGTTACCAGCTTCCTCTGCAGAGCAGTGAAAGGTCTATAGATGGGTTGCTGTCCTGCTAACCCCTTACAAAAAGCAGTGAGGTACTTGAGTGCTCTGGGAAAGAGTTCCCCACCAGGAAGTAATTCAGGCCTGAGGGCTGAGCTGGGAAAATTCCCTGCAAAGAACCCCTGCTGTGTGAGATAACGACTGCCCTGGGGCTAGAGGTTGATCAGTAAGAGTTTCACTACTCCAAGCCAAAGCCCACCCTGGGGCTGTGGGTATTAGCAGTTGAACAGTGAATGGATTTGCAGGGACCAGAATTGTCTCTGCCCCAGGAAGCACAGTCTTCTGCGGAAGTTCTATTGCCCCAGGCCAAGCTCCCCACTGTGCTGATTAGAGGCTGCCCAGGCTGTGCCCCCCTGCTGTGTAGATTAATAATCCCTGCAAAAGCCCTGAACTGCAGGATGTGGCTGCAGGGCTGCGTTACAGTCTACCTGAGTCACTTCCTGGTTTGGGTGGTTAAAGCCAGATCTTGTTAGGTTCTGGCATTTTTTAGAGTACCCTCTGTTTTGGGCTTTAATTTCTCTGCCAGTTTACTCCTTTATAATCATTGCAGAACAGTTAGCCTATAGCAGAATCATCTCTATAATTTCTCTAGTCACAGAGATCACCCCCGTCCCTGGTCTGCGCAGGATACTAGCCTCTCGCTGCCTATGCTACTCTGTTCCTGGCTCCTTAGGACAAACCTTTCCTGGCAATTTTCCAGATTGACTTTGACTGGTAAATTGTAGTGCTTCTGATCTTCATGAACTTTAGCAGTGAAGAGATAATTTTGAGGCTGAATTAAATAGTTGGTTATAAGGGGAATGAGAGGAGCTTAGAAAGTGTGCCTTCTCCACCATCTTGGCTCCAACCCCCAGCACTTAAATTCTTCTTCTTTTTTTTTTTTTAATAACTTTTTATTGACAGAACCCATGCCAGGGTAATTTTTTACAACATTATCCCTTGCACTCACTTCTGTTCCGATTTTTCCCCTCCCTCCCTCCACCCTCTCCCCAAGATGGCAAGCAGTCCTATACATGTTAAATAGATTGCAGTAGATCTTGGATACAATATATATGTGCAGAACCAAACCATTTTCTTGTTGCTCAAGGGAGAATTGGATTTAGAAGGTATAAATAACCTGGGAAGAAGAACAAAAATGCAAGCAGTTTACATTCATTTCCTAGTGTTCTTTCTTTGGGTGTAGCTGCTTCTGTCTATCCTTGATCAATTGAAATGAAATTAGATCTTGTCTTTGTTGAAGAAATCCACTTCCATCAGAATACATCCTCATACAGTATCGTTGTTGAGGTATATAATGATTTCCTGGTTTTGCTCATTTCGTTCAGCATCAGTTCATGTAGGTCTCGCCAATCCTCTCTGTATTCGTCCTGCTGGTCATTTCTTACAGAACAATAATATTCCATAACATTCATATACCACAATTTACTCAACCATTCTCCAATTGATGGGCATCCATTCATTTTCCAGCTTCTGGCTACTACAAACAGGGCTGCCACAAATATTTTGGCACATACCGGTCCCTTTCCCTTTTTTAGTATCTCTTTGTGGTACAAGCCCAGTAGAGACACTGCTGGATCAAAGGATATGCACAGTTTGATAACTTTTTGGGCATAGTTCCAAATTGCTCTCCAGAATGGCTGGATGGATTCACAATTCCACCAACAATGTATCAGTGTCCCTGTTTTCCCACATCCCCTCCAACATTCTGCATTATCTTTCCCTGTCATTCTGGCCAATCTGATAGGTATATAGTGGTATCTCAGAGTTGTCTTAATTTGCATTTCTCTGATCAATAGTGATTTGGAACACTTTTTCATATGAGTAGTAATAGTTTTAAATTCATCATCTGAAAATTGTCTGTTCATATCCTTTGACTATTTTTCAATTGGAGAATGGCTTGATTTCTTATAAGTTAGAGTCAATTCTCTATATATTTTGGAAATGAGTCCTTTATCAGAACATTTGACTGTAAAAATGTTTTCCCAGTTTATTGTTTCCCTTCTAATCTTGCCTGCATTAGTTTTGTTTGTAGAAAATCTTTTCAATTTGATATAATCAAAATTTTCAATTTTGTAGTCAATAGTGATCTCTAATTCTTTTTTGGCCATACATTCCTTCCTCTTCCACAGGTCTGAGAGGTAAACTATCCTATGTCTTCCAATTTATTTAGCACTTAAATTCTTAAAAGACAAATTAAGAGAGCTGCAAGAAGAAATAGACAGCCATACTATAATAGTGTAAGATCTTAACCTTGCACTCTCAAAATTAGATAAATCAAACCACAAAATAAATAAGAAAGATTTCAAAGAGGTAAATAAAATACTAGAAAAGTTAAATATTATAGATCTTTGGAGAAATCTAAATGATGACAAAAAGGAGTACACTTTCTTCTTAGCAGTTCATAGAGCCTATAGAAAAAATGATCATATATTATGACATAAAACCCTCAAATTCAAATGCTGTAAGGTAGAAATAGTAAATGCATCCTTTTCAGACCACAATGCAATGAAAATTATATTCAATAAAAAGCCAGGGGAAAATAGACCAAAAATAATTGGAAACTAAATAATCTCATTCTAAAGAATGATTGGGTGAAACAGCAAATCATAGACATAAATAATAACTTCACCCAGAAAATGACAATAATGATACAGCCAAAGTGGTAATAAGGGGAAATTTCATATCTCTAGAGGCCTACTTGCATAAAATAAAGAAAAAGAAGGTTAATGAATTGAACTTGAAACTAAAAATGCTGGAAAAGGAACAAATTTAAAATCCCCAGTCAAACACTAAAGTTGAATTTCTAAAAATAAAAGTAGAGATCAATAAAATTAAAAGTAAAAAAAAGAAAACTTGATTTAATTAATAAAACTAAGAGTTGGTTCTATTAAAAAAAATAGACAAACCCTTAGTAAATCTGACTAAAAAAAGGAAAGAAGAAAATCAAATTGTTAGTCTTAAAAATGAAAAGGGAGAACTCGCCACTAATGAAGAGGATATTAGAATAATAATTAGGAATTACTTTGCCCAACTTTATGCCAAGAAATTCCATAACTTAAGTGAAATGGAAGAATACATCCAAAAATAAAGGCTTCCCAGATTAACAGAGAAGTAAGTAGATTGCTTAAATAGTCCCATTTCAGAAAAAGAAATAGAACAAGCTATTAATCAGCTCCCTAAGAAAAAATCCCCAGGACCAGATGTATTTACATGTGAATTCTACCAAACATTTAAAAAACAATCAGCTCCAATGCTGTATAAACTATTTGAAAAAATAGGGAATGAAGGAGTCCTACCAAATTCCTTTTATGACACAGACATTGTACTGATACCTAAACCACATAGGTTGAAAACAAAGAAAGAAAATTATAGACCAATCTCCCTAATGAATATTGATGCTGAAATCTTAAATAAGATAATAGCAAAAAGACTACAGAAAACCATCCTCAGGATAATACACTATGACCAAGTAGGATTTATACCAGGAATGCAGGGCTCGTTCAATATTAGGAAAACTATTAGCATAATTGAGTATATCAATAACCAAATTAACAAAAACCATATGATCATCTCAATAGATGCAGAAAAAAGGCTTTGATATAATCCAATATCCATTCCTAATAAAAAACACTTGAGAGGTTAGGAATAAATGGACTTTTCCTTAAAAGAGTCAGGAGCATATATTTAAAACCATCAGTAAGCATCATATGTAATGGAGAAAAACTGGAACCTTTCCCAGTAAGATCAGGAGTGAAACAATGTTGCCCACTATCACCATTATTATTAAGTATTGTATTAGAAATGCTAGCCTAGGCAATAAGAGTGGAAAAAGAGATTAAAGGAATTAGAGTAGGTAATTTAATCTGGATGAACAAAAGGTCAAGAATTTCAAGGGAACTAATGAAAAAAAAAATGAAATGAATGTGGCCTAGCTGTACCAGATCTAAAATTATATTGTAAAGCAATGGTCATCAAAACCTTTTGGTACTGGCTAAGAAACAGACTACTTGATAAGTGGAATAGGTTAGGTTCACAGGATAAAATAATCAATAACTATAGCAATCTAGTGTTCGACAACCCCCCCAAAAAAAAAAAACAAAACACCTTTTGAAATAAGAATTCACTATATGACAAAAACTGCTGGGAAAATTGGAATGGTATGGCAGTAACTAGCCATTGACCCACACTTAACACTGTATAAAAAGACAAGGTCAAAATTGGTTCATGATTTAGACATAAATAATGAGATTATGAGAAAAAAAATCAGAAGAACCTAGGATAGTTTACCAATAGTTTACCTCTCAGACCTGTGGAGGAGGAAACAATTTTTGACCAAAAGAGTGCTAGAGATCATTATTGATCACATGGAAATTTTGATTATATTTATTTAAAAAGTTTTTGTACAAACAAAATTAATGCAGACAAGAGTGAAGTGAAGCAATAAACTGGGAAATCCTTTTTACATTCAAAAGTTCTGTTAAAGGCCTCATTTCCAAAATATATACAGAATTGACTCAAATTTATAAGACATTAAGCCATTCTACAATTGATAAATGATCAGAGGATATGAACAGACAATTCTCATATTAAGAAATTGAAACTATTTCCTAGCCATATGAAAATATGCTCCAAGTCATTATTGATCAGAGAAATACAAATTAAGACAACTTTGAGATGCCACTATACACCTCTCAGATTTGCTAAGATGGCAGGAAAAAGATAATGACAAATGTTGGAGAGGATGTTGGAAAACAGGGGCACTGATACATTGTTGTTGAAATTGTGAACAAATCCAGCCATTCTGGAGAGTATTTTGGTACTATCCTCTAAAACCTATCGACCTGTGCATACTCTTTAATCGAGCATTGGTAGTACCAGGCTCATAACCCAAAGACATCTTAAATACAGAAAAGGCTCCCACATGTGAGAAAATATCTGTGGCAACTCTTTTTGTAGTGGCTTGAAACTGGAAATTGAATGTATGCTCATCAGTTGTAGAATGGCTCAATAAATTATGGTATATGAATGTTTTGGAATATTATTGTAGTATAAGAAATGACCAGCAGGATGATTTCAGACAGACTTGGAGAGACTTACAAGAAGTGATGCTAAGTGAAATCAGCAGAACCAGGTGATCATTATTCATGGCAACAAGAAGATTATACAATGATCATCTCTGATAGATGTGGCTCTCTTTACCAATGAGATAATTCAAACCAGTTCCAACTGTTCCATAATAAAGAGAATCAGCTACACCCAGAAATAGAACTATGGGAAATGAGTGTGGACCACAGCATAGCATTTCCACTCTTGCTGTTATTGTTTGCTTGAATTTTTGTTTCCCTTCTCAAGTTTTTTTTTTCTTTTTTTCTAGATCCATTTTTTCTTGTGCAGCAAGGTAACTGTATGAGTATTTATACTTTTATTGGATTTAACATATGTTTTTACATATTTAACATGTATTGAACCATCCATCATGTAGGGGAAAGGGTGGGGGAATAGATGGGAAAAGTTGGAACAGAATGTTTTGCAAGAGTCAGTGTTGCAAAATTCTCCATGCATATGTTTGTAAATAAAAAAATAATTAGTTAAAATATTTTTTTAAAAGAATATACAGATCGCCTCCTGCAAAAGGTCCAAAATGAAAATTACATCAAGCATTGTAGCCAAATTTCAGTATTATCAACTTAAGAAGAAGTTAAGAAGCAGCTAGAAAAAAATCAAGAATTTTGGAGCCAAAATCAGTGTTAAACAGAATTTAACAGCTTCTTAAATAAAGGATCAGAGGGTCTGGAATATGGCAATCAAAAGAATACCACCAAGAACAATCTACCCAACACTACTTAACACAATCATGTAGGGGAAAAGATGGACATTCAAAGAAATAGGGAATTTCCATCATTCATAATGCAAAGACCAGAACAAAAAAGTAAATTAAATTTTCTTTTTTTATTATTATAATAGCTTTTTATTGACAAAACATATCCATTGGTAATCTTTCAACAGTGACCCTTGCAAAACCTTCTGTTCCAACTTTTCCCTTCCTTTTCTCCACCCCTTCCCCTAGATGGCAAGTAGTCCCATACATATTAAACATATTAAAGTATATGTTAAATACAATATGTATATACATATTTATACAGCTGTCTTGTTGCACAAGAAAAATTGGAATTAGAAAGAAGATAAAAATAGCATTAGAGGAAAAACAAAAATGCAAGCAAACAACAGAAAGAGTGAAAATGCTATGTTGTAGTCGAAACTCATCTCCTAGTGTTCTTTTGATGAGTATAGATAGTTCTGTTCATCACTGATCAATTGGAACTGGTTTAGATCCTCTCATTGATGAAGACAGCCACTTCCAAAAGAATTGATCTTTATATATTATTATTGTTGAAGTATATAATGATTTACTGGTTTTGGTCATTTCACTTAGCCTCAGTTCATGTAAGTCTCTCTTAGCTTTTCTGTATTCATCTTGCTGGTCATTTCTTATGGAACAATATAATTCCATTATATTCATATACCACAATTTACTCAGTCATTCTCAAATTGATGGGGATCCATTTAATTTCTAGTTTCTAGCTACTACAAAAAGGGCTATCACAAACATTTTTGCACATGCAGGTCCCTTTCCCTTCTTTAATATCTCTTTGGGATATAAGCCAAATAGTAACACTTCTGGATCAAAGGGTATGCACAGTTTAATAACTTTTTGAGTGTAGTTCCAAATGGCTCTCCAGAATGGTTGGATCCATTCACAACTCCACCAACAATGCATCAGTGTCCCAGTTTTCCCACATCCCCTCCAAAATTTGTAATTATCTTTCCCTGTCATCTTATACATAAATTAAATTTTCAAATACAAAATTCAAGAGAAGCATAAAAATTTAAAAATCAAAGAAAAAAAAAACTTTGTATTTAAAGGTTAAACTGGTTACATCCCTCTATGGGAATTCTTAAGAACTGTATGTTTATTAGGACAGTTAGAAAGAATTTACAAATACAAAGCCTATGCCATATGTTGACTTTGATGTAATGTAAAAATTTAAGGATTCAAAAAAATTATATTTGGAAAAGAAGAGAAAAGGAGGTTAGAATACAGTAAAATGCATCATTTGAAAAGAGTTAAAACAAATCTATTGTAGTAGAGGGAAAAAGAAGGCAAGGCATGAGGCATTGCTTAGACTTAAACTCATTAAATTTGACTCACAGAGGGAAACAGCATACATACTCAGTGGGATACAGGCATTTATCTTACTCTTAAGGAAGTAGAAGGGAAAAGGAGAAAGAAAAGAGAGTTGTAGTCAGAGAAGGACAAAAAATGAGAAAGTACAGCAAAACTTAAGGGATATAACCAAATCATGTTTTACAGGAAAGTTTATATCTCTAAATGCTTACATGAATAAACTAGAGAAAGAGATCAATGAATTGGGCATGGGACTAAAATTTCAACTAAAAAATAAAGAACAAATAAAACATGCCCAATTAAATGCCAAATGAGAAATTCTGAAAATCAAAGGAAAAATAAATAAAATGAAAGTAAGAAAACTATTGAACTGGTAAATAAAACTAAGAGTTGATTTCATGGGGAAAACTCTAATACAATAGATAAATTTTTGGTAATTTGATTTTAAAAAGGAGAAGAAAATCTTGTTACCAGTATTAAAAATGAAAAGGGTAATTTCACCTCTGAAGGAGTAATAATTAGGAATTATTTTGCCTAACTGTGTGCCAATAAAAGTGATAATTTAAGTGAAAAGGATGCTTACTTATGAAATATAAATTGCCAAGATTAATAGAGGAGGAAGCAAAATAGTTCAATATTAGGAAAACTATAAGAATAGTAAATTATATCAATAGCAAATTGACAGAAATCATTTGATCAATACAGGAATAAAATGTTTTTGCCAAAGCACCTGTTCCTATTTAAAAACAAAAAAAAACCTCTAGAGAATATTACAATAAATTGAATTTTCCCCTAAAATTATAAACAGAATCTATCTAAAATGATCAGTATTATATGTGATTGGGATAATGTGGAGGTATTCCCAACAATGTCAGGGTTAAGAGACATAATACCTATTATTATTCAGTAGCACTTTTATTCAATATTGCACTGAAAATTAGGGGGAAAATATTGTTTTAGCAATAAGAAAAAAGAACCTGAAGAAATTAGAATAGGCAACAAAAAAAGAAAACTCATTCTAGCATATGAAAAAGTATGGCAGAAACAGAGCATAGAGTAATAACTCACCCTGTACAAAGATAAGGTTGAAATTTAGATTTCAACCTTACATTTAGATATAAAGGATGATATCATAAGGAATTTAAGAAAGCAAAGCATAGCTTATCTGTCAGAATTTTTGTATAAAGTAGTTATTCATGACCAGGCAAGAAAGAGATACTATTATTAAATGCAAAATGGCTAATTTTGACTACATTAAATTACAAAAAAATAAGTTTTGCACACACTCATATACACACAAAAACCACAATGCAACCAAGATTAGAAGAAAATAAAAAAAAAACTGATAAAGTTTGTTTTTACAACCATTGTTTCTGATAAATGCCTTCTTTCTAAAACCTATAAAGAACTTAGTCAAATTTATAAGAATAAAAGTCATTCCACAATTGATAAATGGTCAAAGGATATGAACAGATAGTTTTCAGATTTTAACAGAGGAGGAAATAAAATAGTTCAATATTAGGAAAACTAGAAGCATAATGGATTATATCAATAGTAAAGTAAAACCATCCACAGTCTTAAGAAAGCATGCTCTAAAAAACTCTTGAGTTGAGAAATACAAATTAAATGAGGTGAGCTACTACATCATACCTAACAGATAGGCTAATATGACAGAAAAAATGATAATTTTTTGGGGGGATGTGTATAAACTGGGATACTAATGCACTATTATGAACTGATCCAACAATTCTGGAGAGCAAATTGGAACTATACCCAAAGGATTATAAAACTGTGCATACCCTTTGTTTTAATAATACCTCTACTAGGTCTTCATCCTTCCTCCAAAGGAGTAAAGAACCCATTTACACAATAATACTTATTGGTGAACCTCTTTTACTGGTGGCAAAGAAATGGAAATTGAAATGATAACCATCAATTGGAGAATAGCTAAGCAAATTCCAATATATGAATGCAATATTATTGCTCTATAAGGAATGGTATGCTGATAGATTTCAGAAAAATGTGGAAAGATTTAAATGAACTGAAGTTGAGTGAAGCAAGCAGCTTCAGCAGTATATTATACTGTAGCAGCAACATTGTGTGATCCATATCCAGGGAAAAATTGTGGAGTCTGAATATAGATTGAAACATAATATTTTCACTTTTCAATTTTTTTTTCTCTCTTGATTTTTTCCTTTTTTCCAGATTCTTTTTTCATAACATGACAAATATGGAAATATGTTGAACATCATTGTACATATATAGCTTATACCAAAATGCTTAATTTTTTAGGAGTGGGGGAATGGAGAAAAATTAGAATTCAAATTCTCACAAAAATAAATGTTGAAAGCTCTCTTTACATGTAATTGGACAAATACTAGTAAGTTGAAATAAATAAATATATAAAAAATTTTAACCTGTTTATTATCTTAATCTCATATTTTCTAATGATATTCAGATGGAAACAGAAAGTTCAAATTTGGGATATGGAAACATCTCTTTAAATACTCTTAAATTATATGTAATTGGGATAATGTGGAGGTATTCCCAACAGTATCAGGGTTAAGAGATATAATACCCATTATTATTCAGTAGCACTTTTATTCAATATTGCACTGAAAATTAGAAAAAAAATATTGCTTTAGCAATAAGAAAAAGAACCTGAACAAATCAGAATAGGCAACAAGGAAAGAAAACTCACTCTTTGCATATGTTATATCATTACAACCAATGTTATATCATTACAACTCTACCAGTTAAATCTCAATAATAATTATTCAGTATGTTCAAGTACATTATTGGTTGAATTTTCAAGGCTATTTGGAAATATGTAATATGGAGATTTATCACCAATGTGGCCAAGAAAGAGAGTATATTAGTTTTTAAAAGATGATTGCAGTTATTAGGTCATGTCTTGGTATGTGTCTGGTGTGTGTAACAGGAAAAAAGAGATGCCAGTTATCCAATTATTACAGGTGTCAAAATTGGAAGGTAGTAAGATACAAGCTTACTTAATAAAGGTAATAAAGTACAAGCTACTTAAACCATGTATTAGGATTGTATGAAATGTTTTTATGTTCAAATTATTGTTTTTTTTTTGAAAGCAGAAAAATTTTTTATTAAAACTTCCAGAGGATGAGTTGTCCCATCACGAGATAAGAAAGAGAAAGCTCATGATAGGTGGGCTAAAGAAGTTTTTTTTTTTTTTTTTAATTTAATAGCCTTTTATTTACAGGATATATACATGGGTAACTTTACAGCATTAACAATTGCCAAACCTCTTGTTCCAATTTTTCACCTTTTACCCCCCCACCCCCTCCCCTAGATGGCAGGATGACCAGTAGATGTTAAATATATTAAAATATAAATTAGATACACAATAAGTATACATGACCAAAACGTTATTTTGCTGTACAAAAAGAATCAGACTCTGAAATATTGTACAATTAGCTTGTGAAGGAAATCAAAAATGCAGGTGTGCATAAATATAGGGATTGGGAATTCAATGTAATGGTTTTTAGTCATCTCCCAGAGTTCTTTCTCTGGGCGTAGCTGGTTCAGTTCATTACTGCTCCATTAGAAATGATTTGGTTGATCTCGTTGCTGAGGATGGCCTGGTCCATCAGAACTGGTCATCATATAGTATTGTTGTTGAAGTATATAATGATCTCCTGGTCCTGCTCATTTCACTCAGCATCAGTTCATGTAAGTCTCTCCAGGCCTTTCTGAAATTATCCTGTTGTTCAAATTATTGTTGATGGGATCATAGATCCATAGGTAGAAGCTCATATTTAATAATAATGTCATTTTTAAATATGAGGAAGCTGAGACATGGAGAGGGTAAATAACTTACCAGTAAAGCAAATAGAAATCATCAGATCTAAGAATTAATTTCAGGTATGCAGCTGTTTCATATGTGGGGCAATACCTATAAATTTGACTATATTATTTCTAAAATCTTTTACAACTCTGAGATTTTATGAATCAGTGAAGTCACAACTTCTCAAAAACATATTTATTTTATATTGAAAATGATGAGATTCTCTTAAATGATGTCTTTTACATCTAAAATATCTGATACTGCATTTTGGTTGGTTATTGAAGGTTTGGTTGATGGAGATTTAATCAGATTATCAAAAAATTGCTGCATACATTTCCTACTTTAGAAACATTTTCAATCTATATTCAAAACTGGAAAGAAAACAAATTTGCATGCTTCACCCCACTCTATCTCCCCAAAACAATCAAATTACCTAAGAGATTATCAAATGATAAAAAAAAAAAAACCATCATAGGCTTAATGACTACCCAAATAGGGTTTAACTTTCTTATATTCTCTGCAAATGTCCACATTATAAAAAATATTTTTATTTCTGAAGTCTGGTTAAAGATTTTGAAAGTTCTGTTTTAGTTGAAAGCATTTTCTCCTGTTTTTCTTTAATGCATTTCATCTTTGCTATGTTTTCTTCAGCTAGGATATTATTTGTCTGTATTTTCAAAAACTGTTTAAATTCAGTGAGAGAGAGAGAGAGAGAGAGAGAGAGAGAGAGAGAGAGAGAGAGAGCAGTTTTTGAGAAGGATTATATATCTGATATAAAGCCAAGTGGAAAAGTACTAGTGATCTCTATCAAAAGCAATGAAACCATTAGTAGGAGGGAAAATTGGAAGCATGAGAGAGAAAGAGGTCTTTTCTTTATTTTTTCCTGAAAGGCAAGTACAGGTATACAGGAGAGATGTTGGCTAAGTGGTTGCCATGTTAGTCATATTTGAGTTTTAGTTTTAACTCTAGGAAGCTTAGTACAAAGTGTGCTTTCCTGATTTCACTCAGTAAAAAAAGAGGTGGCAGCTTAAATTAGGGTGAGAAAAGTCTGAGAATGAGGAAGAGATAAGGTTTTAGAGTAATTTACTCTAGCAAATTACTAGAGGTTTCAACATCTAAAGTTACCAGCTTCAGTCAACTCTGATACCCCACAGTTCTCTAAAAAGCAGGCAAGTACCTTTCAGTGCATTTGCAAAGCCTGACAATTGGAGCTGCTTTTTAGGAAGTGTCCAGGTGAGCTCTAATTAGAGTGGGGAAATTTCAGAGTCAAAACAATTTCAAATAATGTTGCAAAATCATTTTGAATTTGAGGATTTGTAATAAGATAAAAAGTTGTGTTGTGCTATTTATATTATAACATATGCTTTAGTAAGGATACCTTTCGACCTGACTGGATGAGAAAGAATAGTCAATGTGCAAGGTATAATAACAGAATGACCAATTTACTTGGATGATAATATCCCTTGTCAAGTTCAGCTAACTTTACTTTTCAGTTAGATTCTCTCCAACTTAGTAAATAAGGAATTAATGGAAAGTAACAATTTTACTTTTACTTAGAATATCTAACATTTAGCAACATTCACACATGCTAGTAAAAAAGGAGAAAATACAATAATGTTTCAGAGAATGAATAGGTTTATTTCTGAGGCATAGTATCTTAAAATTAATTAGATGAAGAAATAATTTGTATCTTTTAATTCCCTTAAAGGTGGATTTAACTTAACAAAGAAACCGAAAGATGTAGTGTACTATGGATACTATATAGTCCAAGCTCAACATTCTCTAAATGAGGAAAACAAGGACAAGAGAGGCCAATGATTTGTTGGAACTAGGACTAGAGAAAAGCTTATCAATTTATTAAACCTTTACAAATTTTACTCTTTACAATATAGAGATCTAGTTATTAGCAACATATATTATAAATGAAAATTTGCACTATATTTAACTATAGGTTGTAAGTAATTGTTCAATCAGAACTAATACATTATTTACAACTACTCAGCCTTGGAGATTCTAAAGGAAGAAATAAAAAAAAAAACCCTCTTAGCTGGGAAGTATAAAATCTATATAAGAATCCTCATAACTGAAATTGTAAATCATACATTATACTTAAAATAATTGCTACAATTTGTGGGAGTTTTTGCAATTCTTCTATACTTATTTCTACAATTATTATGCTGCAGAACAAAAATCACATCAAAATGGGGGGAATGGGAAAGAAAACAAAAATTAAGCAAACAATAACAACAACAACAACAACAACAACAACAAAAACCTGAAAATACTGTTTTCATCCAAATTCATTCACCACAGTTCTCTCCTTAGGTGCAGATTGCTCTTTTCATCACATGTTCATTGGAACTAGCCTGAATTACCTTGCTTTGGAAAAGAGCCAGATCCATCTGAATTGATCGTAATATAACCTTGCTATTGATATAGACAGTGGTCTCTTGGTTCTACTCATTTCACTTATCAGTTCATGAAAATCTCTACAAGTTTTTCTGAAATCATCCTGTTGATCATTTCTTATATAGCAATTATATTCCATAACATTCATATATCATAACTTACCCAGCCATTTTCCAATCGAAGGGCATCCTCTCAGTTTCCAGTTCCTTGTGACTACAAAAAGGGCAGCTATAGACATTTTTGCACATGTTGTTCCTTTCCCTCTTTTTTGATCTCTTTGGGATACATGTCCAGTAGAGACACTGCTGGATCAAAGGATATGCATAGTTTGATAGCCCTCTGGATTTGATTCCATATTGCTTTCTAGAGTGGTAGGATCAAATCACTAACTACATGAATAATGCATTCGTGTCCCAGTTTTTCACATCATTCACCACTAACCTTTCCTGTCATTTTAGTCAGTCTGAGAGACACATAGTGATAACACAGAGTTGTCTTAATTTTCATTTCTCTGTTCAATAGTGATTTAGAGTTTTTTTTTCAAATGACTAGAAATGGTTTTACTTTATTCATATGAATATTTCTGTTCATATTCTTTGACCATTAATCAATTGGAGAATGGCTTGTATTCTTTTAAAGTTGAGTCGATTCTCTATATATTTTAAAAATTAAGCCTTTATCAGAAACTTGGATGTAAAACAGTTTTCTGTTTCCCTTCTAATGATGCCTATATTGGCTTTGTTTGAACAAAAACTTTTTTTCTTAACCATGCTGGTTAACAAAGGAACTTGCTTATTTCATTAAAATAATTTCTGTATCCACATAAGGGGATCAGATCAGACGGAAAGTTTTATCTGAAGCTACCGACTCCACATTTAAGTAAGAATATTGACTGTTTCCTTCTCTTGTTTTTCCTGTTATGCAAAGGAATAGGCAACTAATATATATTAATGAAAAGTACTGTTTAGCCCAGAATGTGTACCCATTAGCAAACCACTTCCAGTTTCTTTTTGAAAATAATTGTTTCCCTTATAACTTTAAAGTAAATATTGGGGATATTATTTCTATTTTGTGCCATTTTTCAAATTTACATAATAAGAAGTGACCAAGCTAAGAACTTCTTTTACTAATCTTTTACTAGAAGTTTTGTATATTTGTCATTAAGTATTCATTTCCCCTATATGCTTTATTCATGGTCTTTATTAAATCATTCTCTCTTTTTTTAAAAAAATCACTTCATCTTCAATTTGTAATGTTCAGCTAAGTGTTCTATTGACCAGTGTCTGAAAATCTGAATTTGCTTTCAACAGATTTGAGTGTTGCAGACTAATTTTAATAGGTAACAATTAATAATGAGAAAAAATGAATGTTAAAGTCAAATAAGTTACAGTTTTAACCTATGTATTTTTACTAAAGCCTTCAAAAACAACTTGTTAATTGAAGTTAAATTTTTATGTTTGCTTTTAATGTTAATTTTAAGGAACTATAGACATTCTAGAGAAGACTTAGAACAAAGACATTTTGTATTTGTGTGTATTGTGTGTATATGTGTGTGTCTGTGTGTATATGTGTGTATATCATGAACCATTTTGACAGTCTGATGAAATCTATGGGTTTTTAAGGTAAATAATTTAAATTCACAAAATAAATGCAGAGAATAATGCATAACTAAAATTGCATAGAAAAATACACAATAAAATGATACATAGAATTACAATTGAAATGCAGAAAACAAATTTATTTAAATTTATGGACCACAGGTTAAGATCCTCTATTTATGTATCTTTATCCTCTATTTATGTATCTTTATCAAAACCTTGTATAGTATCTTTTATATAGTAGTGATTTAATGGTCATTAAATGAGTGGATGAATAAAGATTTATACAGAAAATAACTATATTTTATACAGTACATGATTTTCTAACTTCAAATCTAAAACTGCATTTTAATCAAGTTTTTAGGCTGTATATTCATAGATCTATTTTTATAATTAAAGCTTTTTATTTTTCAAAACATAAGCATATATAATTCTGTAACATTAATCTTTGCAAAACATTGGGTTCCAATTTTCCTCCCCTTTATCTACCAAGAGAGAATAGAGATAGCTAGTCCAATATATGTTAAACATGATAGAAATATATGTTTACTCCAATATATGCATACATATTTATACAATTACTTTGCTGCAAAAAGAAAAATAAAATTAGACCAGGAAAAAATGAGAAAAAAAATAAAATGCAAGCAAACAACAACAAAAAGAGTGAAAATGTTATGTTGTGAATCACACTCAGTTCACACAGTGCTCTTTCTGGATGCTATTTATAGATATACAAGGAACTTCAGAATTCTTTCTAATTCAGCCTTCTCATATTTTAGTAATTAATTTTTAATCCAGAATATAAATTTTCAGGAACATTAGGCAAAAGAAGCAGAGCTTACCTCAGGCCATTTCATTTCAAATCAAGTATTCTTCCTAATATGTCACAGCAACAAGGGCTGTGATTAGACATCCATCCGTCCATCAATCCATCCATATGTCCATTGATTGAAGATATATCAGGCATAGGAATTTAGAAAAGATGCCTTTCTTTTTATGATTGATTATTCCCAAATTATTTTGTTTATATCTTGTTGAAACTTGGTTGTTTACAAAGTACCTCTCCCATTAGCCAGATCCTTGAGATAAGAGACAATCTTTTACCTTTTTTTGTATTCTGAGCCCTTGGCATTGACACATATTAGGCATTTGCTAAATGCTTACTGACTAACTTAAAACCCATTTATTAACTGGCAGGTGCATAGATAATGTCACAATAATTATTTCAAGTAAAAACTATCATTAATATTTAAATTTGCTCAAAGAAATTCTTTTAATAAAATAAATAATATGGAATTTCACATAATCATATTTAGACAGTCAGGGACTTACCTTCATTTATTTGTTCATACTTAAAGTTTCTTTTTTTTTTTTTTGTATGTCAAGCCTTTTTGTTTTTTACATTACAATAGGACTTCTTAAACTCTTTAAAAAATTAAGAGGCCCATTGGCAGGTGGTGAAGTGCATAGATCTCTTCTCAGAATAAGGTTTTTAAATGCACTAAATTTGTAGGATTAAAAAGATAGTCAAATATATTGACATGAAATTATCAACTTTTTTTTAAAAAGTACATTGTCCCCAAGTTAAGCATTCCTACTTTAGAGAAAGCTATCTTTAGAAAATTTCTGTTATAGGTATACATAGAGAATGCATGTATAATTTCATTTTACTGTCATACTATGAAAAAAAGAAACTAGAGGTGGAAAGGAGATTGTACAGGAAAAGCTGGAAAGTGGAGGAAAAATGAGGCAAATTACATCTCAGGAAGAGGAAAAGAAAACCTATTATAATTGAGGGAAAAAGGGAAGAGGATGAACATTGTATGGATCTTACTTTTATCAGATTTAGCTCAAAGAGAAAATATTAGACATATTTAGTATCACAGAGAAACTTCTTCACCTTAAAGAAAAGGGGGAGGGAAAGGCAAAAAGAAAAAAGAGTAGGCTAAATAGAAGGGAAAACAAAAATAGTAGGGGAAAGTATAAGAAAGGTAAGAACTCTAAAGGAAGAGGGATGCTTGAGGCAATTGCTGCTCATAGGTTAAATACTGGGGAGGGGAGTAAAAGGAAAAGGAAAGAGAAAAGTATAATTTGTGGTAAATAAGATGGCAGGCAATACAGAATCAGTAGTTTTAACCATGAATGTGAATGTGGTGAACTCTCCCATAAAGTGGAAGCAGATAGCAGAATGGATTAAAATCCAGAATTCAACAATATGTTGTTTACAAGAAATACATTTAAAGCAGAATGATACATACAGTGTAAAGGTAAAAGGTTGGAGCAGAAACTATTATGCTTCAGATGAAATAAAAAAAGGAGAAGTAGCCATCCTGATCTCAGATCAAGCAAAAACAAAAAACTGATCTAATTAAAAAAGAAAAGAAAGGAAACTATATCTTGCTAAAGGCTACGACAGATATTGAAGCAATACCACTACTAAACATATATGCACCAAGTGGTATAGCATAAATCAAACCACAAAATAAATATGAAGAAAGTTTAAGAGTCAAATAGAATACTACAAAAACTAGGTATGATAGATCTTTGGAGAAAATTGAATGGAGACAGAAAAGAGTATATTTTCTTCTCCGCAGTTCAAGGAACATATATAAAAACTGACCATATATTAAGACATAGAAACCTCAAAATCAAAAGCAGAAACGCAGAAAAAATAAATGCAGATCATGCATTTTTTTCAGATCATGATGCAATAAAAATTACAAAGGCAAAGGAAAAATAGACCAAAAAGTAATTGAAAACTAAATAATCTCATTTTGAAGAATGAATGGGTAAAACAGCAAATCATAGACACAATTAATAATTTCATCCAAGAGAATGAATATAATGAGACAACACACCAAAATTTGTGGGATGTAGCCAATATGGTTATAAGGGGAAATTTTATCTCTCCAGATGTGTACTTGAATAAAATGGAGAAAGAGAAGATCAATTAATTAGGTTTGCAACTAAAAAAAAAAAAAAACACTAGAAAAAGAACAAATTAAAAACACCCAATCAAACACCAAAATTGAAATTCTAAAAATAAGAGATTAATAAAATTGAAAGTAAAAACAAACCTATTGAATGAATAAATAAAACTAAGAGTTAGTTTTGTGAGAAAAAGAAACCAGCAAATAGATAAACATTTAATTAATTTGATTAGAAAAAACAAAGATAAAAATCAAATTATTCGTCTCAAAAATGAAAAGGAAGAACTTTCCACAGATGAAGAGGAAATTAGAGCAATATTTAGGAGTTACTTTGCCCAACTTTATGGCAATAAATTTGATAATCTAAGTGAAATGGAAGAATACCTACAAATATACAGATTGCCTGGGTTAATAGAAGAAGAAATAAATCACTTAAATATTCTCATTTTAGAAAAAATAGAACACACTATTAATCAAGTACCAAAGAAATAAATGGACTTTTCCCTGAAATAGTCAGTAGTGTCTATTTAAAACCATCAGCAAGCATCTTATGTAATGGGGATAAACAGGAACCATCCCCAATAAGATCAGCAATGAAACAAGGTGGCCCACTATCACCATTAGTATTCAATATTGTATTAGAAATGCTGACTTTGGCACTAAGAAAAGAAAAAGAGATTGAAGGAAGTAGAGTAGGTAATGAAGAAACCAAATTATCACTATTTGCAAATGATATGATGGTATACTTTGAGAAACTTAGAGAATCAACTAAAAAAACCTATTAGAAATAATCCACAACTTTAGCAAAGTTGCAGGATACAAAATAAATCCACACAAATCATCAGAATTTTTATATATCACTAACAAAATCCAACAGCAAGAGATAAAAAGAGAAATTTCATTTAAAATAACTGTCAATAGGATAAAATATTTGGAAATCTATCTGCCAAGGGAAAGTTAGGAACTATATGAACAAAACTACCAAACACTTTGCACAAAAATAGAGTCAGATCTAAGCAATTGCAAAAATATTTAGTGCTTTTGGATAGGTCAAGTAAATATAATAAAGATGGCAATATTACCTAAACTAATCTATTAATTCAGCGTATACCAATTAAATTCCAATGAAACTATTTTACTGATCTAGAAAAATAACAACAAAAGTTATCTTGAAGAATAAAAAGTCAATAATTTCAGGAGAATTAATGAAAAAAAAAAAAAAAAAAACAAATGAAGGTGGCCTAGCTGTCCCAGATCTAAAGCTGTATTGTAAAATTGCTGTCATCAAAACTGGTTTTGGTACTGGTTTGGGTACTGGCTAAGAAATAGACTACTAGTTCATAACAAAAAAAGAATTAGAGATCATTATTGATCACAAAGTAGAAAATTGTGATTATACCAAATTAAAAAGCTTTTGTACAAACAAAACTAATGCAAACAAGATTAGAAGGGAGGCAATAAACTGAAAAATTCTTTTTACAGTTAAAAGTTCTGATAAACGTCTCATTTCCAAAATATATAAGAAATCAAGCCATTCTCCAATTGATAAATGGTCAAAGGATATAAACAATTTACAGATGATGAAATCAAAACTATTTCTAGTCATATGAGAGGGTGTTCCGAATCACTATTGATCAGAGAAATGCAAATTAAGACAACTCTGAGATACCACTACACACCTCTCAGATTGGCTATGATGACAGGAAAAAAATAGTGATGAATGTTGGAGGAGATGCAGGAATATGGGACAGTGATGCATTGTTGGTGGAGATGTGAACAGATTCAGCCATTCTGGAGAGCAATCTGGAATTATGCTCAAAAAGTTATCAAATTGTGCATATCCTTTGATCCAGCAGTGTACTACTGGGCTTATATCCCAAAGAGATATTAAACAAGGGAAAGGGACCTGTATGTGCCAAAATGTTTGTGGCAGCCTTTTTTATAGTGGCTAGAAACTGGAAAATGAATGGATGCCCATTAATTGGAGAATGATTGGATAAATTGTGGTATATGAATGTTAAGGAATATTATTGTTCTGTAAGAAATGACCAGCAGGATGAATACAAAGAGGCTTGGAGAGACTTACATTAACTGCTACTGAGTGAAATGAGCAGAACCAGGAGATCATTATACACTTCAGCAACAATACTGTATGAGGGTGTATACTGATGGAAGTGGGTATCTTCAACAAAGAGAAGATCTAATTCAGTTCCAATTGATCAATGATTGACAGAATTAGCAATACCCAGAGAAACAACACCAGGAAATGAATGTGGGCTACTTGCTTCTGAATCTGATTCTTCCTGTACAACAAGAGAACTGCATAGATCTGCACACATATATTGTATCTAGGATATACTTTAACATGCTTAACATGTATAAGACTGTCTGCCATCTAGGGGAGAGGGTGGAGGGGGGGAAGGGAAAAGTTGGAACAGAAGTGAGTACAAGGGACAATGTTGTAAAAATTACCCATACATATGTTCTGTCAATAAAAAGCTATTATTAAAAAATCATGCATATATTTTGTAAATAAAAAGCTTTAATAAATTTTTAAAAAAGGATAGCTATCTTCAAATATCTGAAAGTTCATGTTTTGGAAAAACAACTAATGAACTAGAAGTTTTATACAAAAAAATTTCTTCTCAATGTAAGCAAATATAAAATGTCCAAAAATGCAATCAACTGCTTTTAGTAGTATGTTATCTCTTCGTAAAAGTCTTCAATCAAAGTTTGCATGATTATTTGTCAGTATTATATAGAGAAAATATGTTGCCAGATAGCACAATAGTTATAACACTGGCCTTGAAATCTGGAGGATCTGAATTCAAATCTGACCTCAAACACTAATTATCTGTCTTATCCTGGGCAAGTCACTTAACCCTCACTTTCCACATCTATAAAATAACCTGTGAAAAGAAATAGGTATATCACTTTTATATCTTTCCCATGAAAACACTAAATAGGGTTATCCTATTACCATTTTCACTTATTTTTTTGCAAAGCATTTGAGGTTCAGTGATTTTCCTAGGATTACATAACCACTAAGTGTGAATTGTTTGAAACAAGTTTTGAACTCACATCCTCCTGACTTCAGAATCTGTATTCTATTCACTATGCCATCTAGCTTCCCCTTATCCTATAACTTTTAATTATATTACATAGTTACTCAAAGAAGTTACTTGCACAGTTAAAAGTAGATTGTTTGACTCCAGGTTCACTGTTCTTTGAATTACACTATATAGACTAGTATAATAATTATTTGATTAGAATTACATTTTTATTGTTAGTATTATATTCAAATATATTTTAAATTTAGGAAGGTATGTACCTTCTAAACCCAAAAGAAAACAGAAGATGCACTCAACTTCCTGTTCTTTTTAATTGAGTTAATGGTAATGTTATAGAATAAAACATTCTCTGTTATCATTTTTCATTTCCATTTTGAGAATTAATTATAATATAGACTTCTGAAAACATTTAAAATGTATTTTAAATGATGAACACTGGCATTCACAGCTATTTCATTCTTTTTAAATCCAGATTCTTAACAATCTGTAGCTGCAATTCAGTAACATTACAATTCCTGCCAATAACCTTATGCTACAAAAATAATTTCAGTCAGCATTATCACTCATTGTAGCCAACAGAAATATTTGATACTGTGAGCACTGAATCAAAAAATCTACTTCAGATGTCCTTCAAATGACTAGAAGATGAATTCAAGGGGATATGAAATGGAAACCACAAGATGAGGCCTGACTTTGATACATTTAGTCTCTATATAGATCTTACTGTATTTAAAAAAGAGGGAAGAAGGAAGGTGTAATGTGTCACCCTATCTAAATAAGGTACCTGTCATTCCTGAAATTCTCTTAAAACTATGATAGATGTTCTTATTCAACATAAAAGATTCTCTTTCTCTACCCCCCAAAAGCAAGTGCTTTTTAGAAAGAAAGGAGTACCATAAGATTATATTTCCTGGCTGTAGGTGACTGTGAATAATGAAAATCTCAAGCTTTTATCAAAGTGAATACACAAGATGGAGAAAAGGGAGGCAGAAGTCTCAGAAATTCCTTTTTTAAGATGGCATGCTGACATGAATGTGACTACTGCTTTGACCTATTACCTTTGGCTATGTGCGATACTGAAAGTTTCTACTAACACTTTATTTTATCCTTAAATCAATTATATTTCTTATGTTTTTTCCCTCAGAATGTTTTATTTTTTATTACAATAAAAAGAATTTGTTGTGAGGATCAAAAACAATGGACTCAAAATGTTTTGAAATTTGAAAATATTATAAAATGTTGGTCATTTTTGGAAAGACAAACATTCAAGGCAGTATGTTATAAATCACAGAAATAAACTTGTGATGTCATTTTTTATTATTTTTTATTTTCAAAACATATGTATAGATAATTTTCAACATTCACACTTGCAAAACCTTGTAATCCAAAATTTTTGTCCTTCCTTTTCCCCTGCTTCCTCCACTAGAAAACTCTGTTTTTAAATGAGTGGGATGAATTTTCCAGACTCTCTTGCCAAGCCTCCCTCTCCTTTCCCCATTTTTCTTCTAGCTCTCTTGTGAGAGCCTTTTTAATTTCTTCTATGAGATTCATTATGCTGAGGAACAGATGATTTCCTCGTTTGGGGATTCACCTGGAGACAGTCTGTTTTTAGTTTCCTCAAGGTTTAGAGTCTGCTTTCTGTCCATATAGAACCTGTCAGTGGTTAAGGTCCTTTTCATTTTTTTGGCTCATTTTGTTAGAGAAGAATCAAAGACAAACTAGCAAAGAAAAAAAGAAAAAAAAACCCAAATGGAATTTGCTTTTTTGGGGGGAGGGGAGGGTGGCATTACCGAGCTTCCTCTACAGACTGTGGGGGGCAGCATCGAGGCCCTAACAGGACAGCAAAACTATACTAGTGGGGAATCTCAACCTGGACTTCTCAGAACAAGATAAATTGAACCACAAAATAAATAAGGAAGAAGTTACAGAAGTCAATAGAATGTTAGAAAAGTTAGTTATGGAAATTTTATATCTCTAGATGCTTACTTGTATAAAATAGAAAAAGAGAAGATCAATGAATTGGGCTAGAAACTAAAAAAGCTAGAAAAAGAAAAAAATAAAAAACCACAGTCGAATACCAAACTTAAAATTCTAAAAATAAAAGGAGAGAACAATAAAATTGAAAGTAAAAAGTATTGAATTAATAAGTAAAACTAAGAGATGGTTTTATGAAAAAATCAACAAAATAGATAAACTTTAGATAATTTGATTGGAAAAAAGGAAAATCAAATTGTTAGTCTCAAAAATGAAAAGGGAGATATATCCACCAATGAAGATGAAATTAGAGAAATTATTAGGAGTTATTTTATCCAACTTAATGCCAATAAATTTCACAAGCAAAGTGCAATGGAGGAATACCTACAAAAATGTAGATTGCTCAGATAAATTACTTTAATAGTCCCATTTTAGAAAAAGAAATAGAACAAGCTATTAATCAACTACCTAAGAAAAATTCCCCAAGACCAGATGGATTTATATGTGAATTCTACCAAACATTTAAAGAACAATTAACTCCAATATTATATAAACTATTTGAAAAAAATAGGAAACAAAGGACTCCTACCAAATTCATTTTACAACACAGACATGGTACTGATACCTAAACCAGGTAGGCTGAAAACAGAGAAAGAAAATTATAGACCAATCTCCCTAATGAATATTGATGTAAAAATCTTAAATAAAACATTGGCAAAGAGATTACAGAAAATCACCCCCAAAATAATACACCATAACAAAGTAGGTTTTATACCAGGAATGCAGGGCTGGTTCAATATTAGGAAAACTATTAGCATAATTGACTATGTCAATAACCAAATCAACAAAAACCATATGATTAACTCAACAGATACAGAAAAAGCATATGATAAAAGCCAGCATCCTTCCATATTAAAACTCTAGAGAGGATAAGAATAAATGGACTTTTCCTTAAAATGATCAGTAGCTTCTATTAAAAACCATCAGCAAGCATCACATGTAATGAGCTCAAACTAGAACCATGCCCAGTAAGATCAGGAGTGCAACAAGGCTGCCCAGTATCACCATTACTATTCAACATTGTATTAGAAATGTTAACTTTGACAATAAGAGAAGAGAAAGAGATTAAAGGAATTAGAGTAGTTAATGAAAAAACCAAATTATCACTCTTTGCAGATGATTTGATGGTATCCATTTGATATTGGCTAAGGAATACATTAGTTGATAAGTGGAATAGGTTAGGTTCAAAGGACAAAACAGTTAATAACTATAGCAACCTAGTGTTTGACAAACCCAAAGACCCCAGCTTTTGGGATAAGAACTTACTGTTTGACAAAAATTTCTGGAAAAATTGGAAACTAATATGGCAGAAACTAGGCAATGATCCACAAGTAACACCATACACCAAGATAAGGTCAAAATGGGTTCATGGCCTAGGCCTAAAGAATGAAATTAAAAATAAATTAGAGGAACACTGGATAGTTTACCTCTCAGACCTGTGGAAAAGGAAGGAATTTATGAACAAAGAAGAAGTAGAGTTCATTACTGATCACAAAAAAGAAAATTTTGACTATACCAAACTGAAAAGTTTTTGTACAAACAAAACTAATGCAGACAAGATTAGAAGGGAAGCAGTAAACTGGGACAATATTTTTACAGTCACAGGTTCTGATAAAGGCCTCATTTCCAAAATATATAGAGAATTGACTCTAATTTATAAGAAATCAAGCCATTCTCCAATTGATAAATAGTCAAAGGATATGAACAGACTATTCTCAGATGAAGAAATTGAAACTATTTCTAACCATATGAAAAGATGCTCCAAGTCATTATTAATCAGAGAAATGCAAATTAAGACAACTCTAAGATACCACTACACACCTGTCAGATTGGCTAAGATGACAGGAAAAAATAATGATGATTGTTGGAGGGGATGTGGGAAAACTGGGACATTGATGCATTGTTGGTGGAGTTGTGAACGAATCCAACCATTTTGGAGAGTAGTTTGGAACTATGCTCAAAAAGTTATCAAACTGTGCATACCCTTTGATCCAGCAGTGTTACTACTGGGATTATATCCCAAAGAGATTATAAAGAAGGGAAAGGGACCTGTATGTGCACGAATGTTTGTGGCAGCCCTTTTTGTAGTGGCTAGAAACTGGAAACTGAATGGATGTCCATCAGTTGGAGAATGGCTGAATAAATTGTGGTATATGAATATTATGGAATATTACTGTTCTGTAAGAAATGACCAACAGGATGATTTCAGAAAGGCCTGGAGAGACTTACACGAACTGATGCTGAGTGAAATGAGCAGGGCCAAGAGATCATTATATATTTCAAAAACAAATCTATATGATGAACACTTCTGATGGACCTGGCCATCCTCAGCAATGAGATCAACCAAATCAGTTCCAATGGAGCAGTAATGAACTGAACCACCTATCCCCAGCGAAAGAATTCTGGGAGATGACTAAAAACCATTACATTAAATTCCCAATCCCTATATTTTTGCCCACCTGCATTTTTGATTTCCTTCACAGGCTAATTGTACAATATTTCAGAGTCTGATTCTTTTTGTACAGTAAAATAATGGTTTGGTCATGTATACTTATTGTGTATCTAATTTATATTTTAATATATTTAACATGTACTGGTCATCCTGCCATCTCAGGAGGGGGTGAGGGGAAGGAGGGGAAAAATTGGAAGAAGAGGTTTGGCAATTGCCAATGCTGTAAATTTACCCATACATATAACCTGTAAATAAAAGGCTATTATACACACACACACAACTACAAAACACTTTCCACACAAAGTCAGATCTAATCTATTGGGAAAATATCAAGTGCTCATGGGTAAGATGAGAGAATATAATAAAAATAATAATACTACCTCAATTGACCTATTTATTTAGTGCCACACCAATCAATCTCTCAAGAAATTATCTTCTAGAACTAGAAAAAATAATAACAAAGTTCATCTGGAAGAATAAAAGGTCAAGGATGTCCACGGAATTAATAAAAAAAAACATACCAATGATAGTGGCCTAACTGTACTAGATCTAAAACTGTGTTATAAAACAGTGGTCATCAAAACCATTTGGTACTGGCTAAGAAATGGAGCAGTTAATTAGTGGATTAGGTTAAGATCATAGGACAAAATAGTCAATAATTATTGCAAGCTAGTGTTTGACAAATCTAAAGACACTAGCTCTTGTGATAACAACTCACTATTTGACAAAAATTGCTAAGAAAGTAGGCTTTGACTAACACCTAACACCACATATTAAAATAAGGTGGAAATGGGTTCATGATTTAGACATAAAGTTTGATATTATAAGCAATTTAGAAAAATATAAGATAAATCTCAGATCTTTGGAGAAGGAAAGAATTTGTGTCCAAAGAACAACTGAACCTCGTAATTGAACACCAAATGGATGATTTTGATCATATTAAGTTAAAAAGTTTGTGTAGAAACAAAACAAATGTAGGGAAGCAATAAATTGGGAAATATTTTTCATTTAAGGGTTCTGATAAAGGCCTCATTTCTAAAATATATAGAGAAGTGACTGAAATTTATAAGAATTTCAACCATTTTTCAATTGATAAATGGTCCAAGGATATGAACAGACAATTTTCAGATGAAGAAATTAAAGCCATTTCTATTCATATGCAAAGGTGCCATTGATCATAGAAATGCAAATTGCTATAACTCTGAGATACCACTACATACCTCTCATATTGGCTAAGATGACAGGCAAAGATATTGATGAATGTTGGAGTGGATGCTGGAAAACTGGGACACTAATATATTGTTAGTGGAACTGTGAATGGATCTGTTCTGGAGAGCAATTTGGAACTATGCTCAAAAAAGTTATCAAACTCTACATACCTTTTGATCCAGCAGTGTTCTATGGCGATTATATCCCAAAGAGATCTTAAAGGAGGGAAAAGGATCCACATGTGCAAAAATGTTTGTGGCAACCCTTTTTGTAATGGCAAGAAACTGGAAACTGAGTGGAAGCCCATCAGTTGGAGAATGGTTAAATAAGTTATGGTATATGAATGTTATGGAATATTGTTATTCTATAAGAATCTATGAGGAGGATAATATTAGATCGGCCTGGAGAGACTTATATGAACTGATGCTAAGTGAAATGAAAAGAACCAAGAGATCATTATACTTGGCAACAGCAAGATGATCAATTCTGATGGATGTCGCTCTCTTCAATATTAAGATGATTCAAACCAGTTTTCATGATGTTGTTATGAAAAAGCAATCTACACCCAGAGAAAGGACTGTGGAAAATGAGTAAGGAACACAACAAAATACTCTCACTGTATATGATGTTGTTCACTTGCATTTTGTTTTCTTATACATTTTCTTTTCTTTTTTAATGTGATTTTTCTTGTGTAGCAAGAGAGATGTGTGAATACATTTACACATATCGTATTTAACATAATATTTTGACATGTATAACATATATTGTATTGCTTGCCATCTAGGGGAGGAGGTAGGGGGAAGAAGCAGAAAATCTGAAGCACAAGGCTATTCAAGAGTCAATGTTGAAAAATTACCCATTCACATGTTTTGAAAATAAAAAAGCTTTCTTTTAATAGCTATATATTTACAATTTATATGCATGGGTAATTTTATAGCATTGACAATTGCCAAACCTTTTGTTCCAATTTTTCCCTTCCTTCCCCCCACCCCCTCCCCTAGACGGCAGGGTGACCAATACATGTTAAATATGTTAAAGTATAAATTAAATACAAAACAAGTATATAAGTCCAAACGATTATTTTGCTGTAGAAAAAGAATCAGACTCTGAAATAATGTACAATTAGTCTATGAAAGAAATAAAAAATGCAGGTGGACAAAAATAGAGGGATTGGGAATTCTATGTAATGGTTCATAGTCATTTTCCCAGAGTTCTTTTGCTGGGTGTAGCTGGATCAGTTCATTACTGCTCAATTGGAACTGATTTGGTTCGTCTCATTGTTGAAGAGGGCCACATCCATCAGAATTGATCATCATATAGTATTGTTGTTGAAGTATATAATGATCTCTTGGCCCTGCTCATTTCACTCAGCATCAGTTCATGTAAGTCTCTCCAGGCCTTTCTGAAATTCTCCTGCTGATCATTTCTTACCAAACAATATATCATAATATTCTTATGCCACAATTTATTCAGCCATTCTCCAATTGATGGGCATCCACTCAATTTCCAGTTTCTGGCCACTACAAAGAGAACTGCCACAAACATTCATGCACATACAGGTCCCTTTCTCTTTCTTAAGATTTCTTTGGGATATAAGCCCAGTAGAAACATGGTTAGATCAAAGGGTATGACACAGTATGATAAGTTTTTAAGCATAGTTCCAGATTGCTCTCCAGAATGGCTGGATGTATTCACAATTCCACCAACAATGTATTAGTGTCCCTGTTTTCCCACATCCCCTCCAACATTCTGCATTATCTTTCCCTGTCATTCTAGCCAATCTGACAGGTATGTAGCAATATCTCAGAGTTGTCTTAATTTGCATTTCTCTAATTAATAAGTCTAGGAGCATCTTTTCATATGGTTAGAAATAGTTTCATTTTCTTCATCTGAGAATAGTCGGTTCATATCCTTTGACCATTTATCAATTGGAGAATGCTTGATTTCTTATAAATTAGAGTCAATTCTCAATATATTTTGGAAATGAGTCCTTTTTCAGATTGTAAAATTGTTTTTCCAGTTTATTGCTTCCCTTCTAATCTTGTCTGCATTAATTTTGTTTGTACAAAAACTTTTCAATTTGATATAATAAATTTTTTCTATTTTGTGATCAGTAATGATCTCTAGTTCTTCTTTCTTCATAAATTCCTTCCTCTTCCACAGGTCTGAGAGGTAAACTATCCAGTGTTCCTCTAATTTATTTATAATCTCATTCTTTATGCTTAGGTCATGAACCCATTTTGACTTTATCTTGGTGTATGGTATTAAGTATGGGACAATGCCTAGTTTCTGCTATACTAGTTTCCAATTTTCCCAGCAATTTTTGTCAAACAGTGAGTTCTTATGCCAAAAGATGGGGTCTTTGGGTTTGTCAAACCCTAGAGTATTAAAGTTATTGATTGTTTTGTCCTTTGAGCCTAACCTATTCCACTGATCAACTAATTCATTTCTTAGCCAATGCCAAATGGTTTGGGTAACTGCTGCTTTATAATATAATTTTAGATCTGATACAGCTAGGCCACCTTCATTTGATTTTTTTTTTCATTAATTCCCTTGAAATTCTTGACCTTTTCTTTTTCCATATGAACTTTATTGTTATGTTTTCTAGGTCATTAAAACAGTATTTTGGGAGTCTGATTGGTATAGTGCTAAATAAATGGATTAGTTTAGGTAGTATTGTCATCTTTATTATATTTGCTTGCCCTATCCAAGAGCATTTATTGTTTTTCCAGTTGGTTAAATCAGACTAAATTTGTGTGGAAAGCGTTTTATAGTTTTGCTCATGAAGTTTCTGATTTTCCATTGGCAGATAGATTCCTAAGTATTTTATACTATCAGTAATTGCTTTAAATGGAATTTCTCTTTGTAATTCTAAATGTTTGATTTTATTAGTGATATATAAGAATGCTGATGACTTTTGTGGGTTTATTTTGTATCTTGCAACTTTGCTAAAGGTGTGGATTATTTCTAATAATTTTTTAGTAGAATCACTTGGTTCTCTAAGTATACCATCATATCATCAGCAAAGAGTGATAATTTGGTTTTCTCACTACCTACTTTAATTCCTTTAATCTCTTTCTCAACTCTTATTGCCAAAGCTAGCATTTCTAATACAATATTGAATACTAACGGTGATAGTGGACAGCTTTTTTTCACTCCTGATCTTATTGGGAATGGTTGCAGTTTGTCCCCATTATATTTGATGCTTACTGATGATTTTAAATAGATGCTACTAATTATTTTAAGGGAAAGTCCATTTATTTCTATCCTCTCTAGAGCTTTAATAGGAATTGATGTTGGATTTTATCAAATGCTTTTTCTGCATTGATTGAGATGATCATATGGTTTTTGTTAATTTGTTTATTAATATGGTCAATTATACTGATTTTTTTCCTAATATTGAACCAGCCCTGCATTCCTGGTATAAAACCTACTTGCTCTTGGTGTATTATGCTGGTGATAATTTTCTGGAGTCATTTTGATAATATCTTATTTAAGATTTTAGCATCAATATTCATTAGGGAGATTGGTCTATAATTTTCTTTCTCTGTTTTCAACCTACCTGGTTTAGGAATCAGTACCATGTCTGTGTCATAAAAGGAACTGAGGCTAATTGTTCTTTAAATGTTTGGTAGAATTCACATGCAAATCCATCTGGTCCTGGAGATCTTTTCTTAGGGAGTTGATTAATAGCTTGTTCTATTTCTTTTTTTGAAATGGGATTATTTAAGGAATTTACTTCCTCCTCTGATAATCTGGGAAGCCTATATTTTTGGAGGTAGTCAACCATTTCACTTAGGTTATCAAATTTTTTGTAATAAAGTTGGATAAAGTAACTCCTTATTATATCTTTAATTTCCTCTTCATTGGTGGAAAGTTTTCCCTTTTTTATTTTTAAGATAAACAATTTGATTTTCCTCTCTCCTTTGTCTAATCAGATTTACCAAAGGCTTACCTATTTTATTGTTTTTTTCAAAAAACCAACTCTTAGTTTTATTTATTTGTTCAATTTTTTTTTTACTTTCAATATTATTAATTTTTCCTTTTACTTTTAGAATTTCATGTTTAATATTTGATTGGGGCTGGGGGGTTATTTTGGTCTTTTTCTAGGTTTTTTAAGTTGCAAGCCCAATTCATTGATGTCCTCTTTCTCTATTTTATTCGAGTAAGCCTCTAAGGATATAAAATTTCCCCTTATTACTGCTTTGGCTGTATCCCACAGATTTTGGTATGATGTCTCATCATTGTCATTATGTTGAGTGAAATTATCAATTGTGTCTATAATTTGCTGTTTTACCCAATTGTTCTTTAAGATAAGATTATTTAGTTTCCAATTACTTTTTGATGTATTTACTCCTAACTTTTTGTTGAATATGTTTTTTATTGCATCATGATCTGAAAACAAAACATTTACTATTTCTGCCTTCCTGCATTTAATTTTGAGGGCTTTATGTCCTAATGTATGGTAAATTTTTATATAGGTTCCATGAATTGCTGAGAAGAAAAGTATATTTCTTTCTTGCTCCCTTCAGTTTTCTCCAAAGACCTATCATACCTAATTTTTCTAATATTCTATTTACATCTTTACTTTATTTCTTTTTTGTTTTGTGGGTTGATTTATCTAATTCTTAGAGTGCAAGGTTGAGATCTCCCACTATTACAGTTTTGTACTCTATTTCTTCCTGCAACTGTCTTAACTTCTCCTTTAGGAAGTTAGATGCTAAACAACTTGGTGCATATATATTTAGTATTGATATTGCTTCATTGTCTATGCTACCCTTTGCAAGTTATACTTTCCTTCCTTATCTCTTTTAATTAGATCAATTTTTGCTTTTGCTTGATTTGAGATAAGAATGACTACCCCTGCTTTTTTGATTTCACCTGAAACATAATGGATTCTGCTCCAGCCTTTTACCTTTACTCTGTATGTATATCCCTGCTTTAAATGTGTTTGCTGTAAACAACATATTGTAGGGTTCTGACTTTTGATCCAGTCTGCTATATACCTCTTCTTTATAGGAGAGTTCATCCCATTCACATTTATGGATAAATTATGAATTCTGTATTTCCTGCCTTCTTATTATCCCCAGATTATGCTTTTCTTTTTCTTGCTCCCCCCCAACCCTCTTTCCCGGTTTTAAAGTTATGTGCCCCACTTATATAACCCTGCTCACCCTCTCTAGCATCCCTCCCTTCTCCCTTTGAATCTCTTCCCCTTTTTTGTACCCTACCCTTATTATTCTTTTTCCTTTTCCCTTTTTCTCTCCCCTTTTTTAATGAGGTGAGAGAAGATTTTCTGTAAAACAAGTATGTCAATTGTTTTCTCTTTGAGTCAACTCTGATGAGAGTAAGATTCACACAATGTTCCTCCCCGTCTCTAAATTCCCTCAGATATGATAAGTTTCCTTTTCCTCTTTGTGGGAAGTAATTTCCCTCTTTTTATCCCCTTTTCTCTCTTTTCCATTTATACTTTCCTTTTATATGTTATATCAGTAAAATCAAATTATACATGTAGCCTTTTTGTATATCCACAACAGAAATACAGTTCTTAAGTGTTCCTTTTACCTTTTTCTGCTTCTCTTGAGTCGTATGGAAGGAGATCAGATTTTTTGTTTAGTTCTGTTTTTTTCCTTAGAAACAAATGGAATTCATCTGTTTCATTAAATGTCCATCTTCTTCCCTAGAAGAAAACACTAGTTTGGCTGGGTAGTTTATTCTTGGTTGCATTCCAAGTTCTTTTGCCTTTTAGAATATCAGATTTCAGGTCTTTTGATCCTTTAATGTGGAGGCAGCCAAATCTTGGGTGATCCTGATTATGGCACCTTGGTATTTGATTTGTTGTTGTTGTTGTTGTTGTTGTTGTTTGTTTGTTTGTTTTTTTCTGGCTGCTTGTAATATTTTTTCCTTAATCTGATAGTTCTGGAATTTGGCCACAATATTCCTTGGAGTTTTTATTTTAGGGTCTTTTTCAGAAGGTGTTTGATGAGTTATTTCAATGCCTATTTTGCCTTCTGATTCTTTTACAAATGTGCAGTTCTCTTTGATGATTTCTTGTAAAATAGTATCTAGTCTCTTTTTTTCATCATAATTTTTGGAAAGTCCAATAATTCTCAGATTATTTCTCCTGGATATATTTTCCAAGTCTGTCATTTTTTCCAACTAGATATTTGATGCTTTTCTCTAATTTTTCTTTTTTTTTGGTCTTGTTTGACGGATTTTTTATGTCTCAATGAATCATTGGTTTCTATTTGTTCAGTTCTGATTTTTAATGAGTTATTTTCTTCATTAGCTTTTTTCCTTCTTTTTGTATATGTCCAATTGTGTTTTTAAAGGAGTTGTTTTGATCTATGGAATTTTTTTTTTCCATTTCACTATTTTTTTTTTTAGTGAATTATTTTCTTTTTCCAATTCACAAATATTAATTTCTTGTGATTTCTTTATCTTTTCAAATCCACAAATCCTACTTTCCTGTGATTTTTTTACCTTTACCAATTCATAAATTCTGTTTCCTTGCCTTTCCTGGGAATTTTTACCTTTTACAATGCACATTTCAGGCAGTTGTTACTCTCTTGCATAGCTTCTCTTTCCTTTCCCCATTTTTCTTCTAACTCTCTTTTTAGACTTTTAATGGTCTCTTCTAGGAGAGAGTTATGTAAAGGGGGCCAGGTAACATTCTCCTTTGATGTATTGTCTGGAGACTGTTTGCTATTAGTCTCCTTAGGGTTGCAAATCTGCTCTTTTTCTATATAGAAACTATCGATTGTCCTTTTGATTTTTTTTTTACTCATTTTTTAAAGCCTTTAGGGTCTGCCTTCAGGGCAAGGAGGTTACAAGCTTCCTCTGCAAAGCAAGGAAAGGTATAAACAGGCTGCAAGCAGTGAGGTATGGGAGTGCTCTGGGATAAAGTTCTCCCTGCCCTAACTGGAAGTGATTCAGCATGGGCCGAGCTCTGAAAGTGCCCCGTGGAGAACCCCACTGTGTGGTTTAGTGACTCCCTTAAGGTTAGAGACTAAGTAGTGAAAGTATCACTATCCCAGGCCAAAGCCCCCCATGGGGCTGTGGATATTAGTAGCTGACCAGTGAATGGCCCTGTTCAGACAGGAAGTGTCTCTGCTTCGGAAACAATTTGCACTGCCACAGTTCTATTGCCCCAAGCCAAGTCCCCCACTGTGCAGATTAGAGGCTCCCAGGGCTGTGCCCCCTTGTCATGCAAGTTCATAACTGCCCCAAGGAAAAGTCTCGTACTGTGGGTTGGGGCTGCACAGTTGTGCTGTGATCTGTGCTGAGTCACTTCCGGTTTTGAGGGGGTATAACCCGATCCTGTTAGGTTCTGACTTTTTTAGAGTGGCTTTGATTTCTCTGCTGATCTACTGTTTTGCAAGCAGGGCAGATTAATCAGTCTATGCCAGTGTCGTCTCTGTAATTTTACTAACCACAGAGACCACTCCCTCCCAGTCTGCATGATATGCTAGCCTCTAGTTCTCTCCCTCCTTGAGCTGATCTTCTCCCTGACCCCTCAGGACAAACCTTTTCTCCCAAAATTCCAGATTATCTTTGGCTGGTAAGTTGTTGTACTTCTAGTCTTTGTGGGTTTTACCAGTCAAGTGCTATTTTTGAGGCTGAATTTAATAATTGGTCGTGAGGATATGAGAGAGCTTAGAAAGTCACATGTGCCTTCTCTGCCATCTTGGCTCCACCCCCTCGAAAATAAAAAGCTTTAAAAAAAAAAGAAGAAGAAGGAGGGAAATAGGAATTTAAATTATTTAAAATAGTCTCATAAAGCAGATATGACAATGTTCATGACATTATTGCAGAAAACTGGTATGCAATAGTTAACTATCTGATTATACATGTGTGGTATTATATTCTCTATTTGTGGACATCTTAACTTCCACTGATACATATCACTTTAATCTGAAAATTTTGTCAGCTATTAGGTCAAAGCATATATGGAACACATATTATGCCAATGACTGTAAAAGAATAATTTGTAATCACATTTGAAATGCACATATGTAAGTCTTTAGGGTTTATAAAACATATTTTATGTCCCATGCCTCAAAACTTTAGTTATAGTACATAATTTGTATTAAGTAGATGCTTAATAAATACTTTTCTACTTAATTGTCTTCTCATAATTATTCAGCAACTATTTATTAAGCTTGTCTATCTTAGGATCCAGTGTTATATATTATATAAGAAGATGATGTGTAAATATATAATTATACAAAAATTCATGTAAAATAAATACATAAATATAAGATTGGAGGAGAGGGATAATATGAAGCAAGAGAGGATCTGCAAAAACCTTATTAAGGAAGCGGTGGTTTCAAGTGAGGAAAAATGAGAAAACCAGTATGGCTGAATTTGAAAGTGCATGAAGCCATATGAACTGCATTCATGCAGTGGAAAGGTCATGTGTAACTTGGTTTTAAAGGGCCTTAAATGCCAAACTGAGAAGTTTACATTAAGGGAGTGACTAGAGTTTACTGAATAATGGAGTAATATGATGATACCTATGCTTATGACACATTGACACCCATGCATTAGGAAAATCTTTTTGGCACTCATATAGACTATAGATTGGAGAGAGAAAAGACCAGACCTTGGGAGAACAATTGGGGAATTATTACAATAATCCACAACAGAAGTAAGAGAGTGGTTGAACTAGGATGGTGACTATATAAATAGAGAGAAGTGGACAAATGTGGGACAATTTGGAGATAGAAACAAAACCATATTGTAAACAATTAGATTTGTATAGTAAGGGAGTGAAGCATCTAGGATGATGCCAAGATTTAGAAGAACTTCATAATAACTTTGAAATTTAAATGCCGAAGCTTTATTTTTCCACTTTCATATGTGAAGAAATTTATTCTATGAAAGGTTAGGTAACTTGTTATAATGACACATCTAATACATGTCTCTAGTATCCTATGGCAAATAAGACTTTCTGGCATGCCCTTGAAGCTATTGAATTCTTGTTATTTTCTAGATAACAAGAATAAAATTTCTAGAGCACATCATAGCACAGAAATGAAAGGATGTAGAGCTGCAATCAACCTTAATATCCAAACCATTAATTGGTGAGATGAGAAAACTAGGCCTCAATAGAAACTTGGCCAAATTCACACTGGTAGTAAATGACAAAAACAGAATTTGATAACAGACAGGTATTCTGAACTTTGTTTAATATATTTTTTACTATATACACTGGCTCTCCAAATGGTTGCTATGTCAATTGCAAATATTCAGCCAGAATTGAGGTTACTGTTTCTATTCTATACTTGTCAGTGTGTCTGTGTACTTGTTATTTCTTTTTTTTCTTTATTTATTCTAGAATTCCTCCCTTCACTCGATCTTTTAAAGTGATGATATTTCTACTATCTCCCTACTTAATATTTTACAAGAAGTTAACTGTGATGTATACTTTAGGGTTTCTCCATGGTTATTTTCGGGAAATAAAAATTAAAATAATAACATGCCAGTTTCCAAACCACACTACTTTACTTTATTTGAATTATCTTCATTCTCCAAGGAGAATGAAGTTCTTCATTCTCAAGTTGCTTCATTAAAAAGTTGTTCTAAAAGACTTTTCAGACATAACTAATGTTCAGGAATCATCATTTTATTGATCATTTTATAAATATGAAATACACACACACACACACACACACAAACACACAAAACCCCAAAAATCCCATAGTCCTTGAAATCAAGTGGTGTGTACTCTAATGGAGAAAACAACATGTGATTATGTAAATACATAGAAACACTATGCAGATTACATGGAAAGTAAACTGAGAGGAGAAGATACTAATAACTGGAGATGGGGTGGAGTAAACTGGCAAAACCCTCTTAGGACAGGCAGGGTTTGAACTTAGTCTTCAAGAAAATAAGGGAAAAAATAGAAATTTGAGATAAGAATGTTCCTAGGCTAGTGAACAGTCATTACAAAAATACAAAAACAGGAAATAGGATTTCTTAGGAGAGGAAATGCAAATAGTTCAATATTTCAGGGGAATGTATAAAGAAGGGAAGTATAAAGCCCTAAAAGAAACCAACAGACTGATAATAAGAAGCTTTAAGTTTCAAACTAAGAAAGTTTATGTTTGATTGTGGAAGTAATAGGGATCCACTAGAACTTTCTGAGCAGTAGCATGATATAAACACTTCTGAGGGGAGGATTAGCAGCAGAGAGAAGGATGGTAGAGAATGAGGGAAGACTTGAGGAAGTAAACTAATTAGTTAATTTTTGTCTTGTAGATAGCCCAGGAAAGAGACTATCAAAACTTAAACCAAAAAAGTAATTGATTACATGAATGAAAAGTAGGGGATGTGGACTAGAAATGTGAAGTTTAAAATAGTCCCATTTCCACCTGTTGCTCAGCAAAGAGACTATGGCTGGATACATATATCAAAGAATTATTTTTAGAATTGCCAACTTTAGCATTTTGCAACTGGTTTTTAAAAACATACAAAAATTACTGGTGATTTAACCAGTGATGCTGAGATAAGTGATTATTATATCTATCAGCACTCATTCTTACTTTAGCATTTTAACTGGGTGGCCTTTTTGCCTTCAGCTGTTTAATAATTGTTTTTCCTTAACTTCATGTTCCTATAGCTTTCACTTTTTAGTAAAAGGGAAATGTAACCTTCTTCACTTTTAATATAATTTAATGTTGATTTAGGTGTTCCAAGTGATCTTGGTGCTAAATTAAATATGAAATTATTTTTTATTATTCCTATGTCTTTTATGTGTTTGAAGATTGCTGTCATATTCTTCCCCTATACCCAAGCTCTGTCCTTACCTTTGGCCAAGCTATATGCTTTTATATACCTTAATCTTTCTTCATAAATCAGCCCCTTATACTCTTAATCATTTGAAGGACCTTTTCAGAATTTCCTCCAATTTTTCTGTTAGTGAATTGCATTTGAAATCTACATTCCAATCTCATCAGAGTCAAGTAGCAGAGCATTCGCACTTCATATAACCAGGACATATTTGTCTGTTTGCTGGATTGGTTTTTCATCAATTTAAAAAATATCTTTTTAATATATTGTTCACTATGATTGCTATGTCTCCTTTGGTATTTTTACTTATCAGATGTGTCCTATTTACTGCCTGCCTCTGCTTTCCCAAAGTTACTTCTTTATTCTCCAGCTTTTGGCTCTAATCATTTTAGTTCCACTCTCAGAATGTGCAATGATTTTTTTTTTCAGTCTAGTAATTTCGGCAGACTGAGTGACATGACCATTCTGCTTACTCTTTCTGCTATGTCATTAACAGATTCAACACGAGGGGGACTTCTATAAATGCCACTGATTCACACTCTACCATTCAATCTTATTTTAATCAATAGCAATAATTCAAAGTTGTGCTTATCTATTCTCTGCTTTGACCATTCATGTAATAGATAATAATGTAAAATATTTATTTTTAGGGAAACATAACCTGACTGCTAAGATTTAAGTGAAATACTCCCAAAAGTCTAAGTTTAAAAATTACAATTTTAGGTAAACTGATCTTGTCCTGTGATTATTGATGAAAAATTCAAAAGTGTCACAAGCATAACATACAAGAACACAGGGTTACTTTTTGCACTATGATAAATTATCAGGATAGGACTTTAATGGAAGAAATTATATGGAAAAAGTTCCTAAAATATTAAACAAATTTCCTTTTTTGTTTTTGGTTCAAGTTTTCCATTTGATCATGCCATCAAGACAAATTTTGGAATGTTTCTATGCTCAAGTTTATTCTTTTTGATGTAAATAAAAGGGTCTTAAACTAGCATCCACAGACTCCAAAGAGTCGTGAATTGATTTCAGTAGTTTTTTGAGTGTTGATGGTAAAATAATTGCATTTTGATTTTCACAAACTTAATAAAAATTTAGCATTTACTTAAAATATGAATGTATAAAACAGAAATTACTGAATGAGTCTATAGTCTTTTCCAGATTGCCAAAGGGAACAGTTTACAAACATCTATCTTGATGTACATTTTGAAGTCCCACTTTTTTTGGGGGGGCATTATTTTGTTGAGTTAAAAAAAAACTGAATTTAGGCTTTATGAAATTTAATTGATTTCCTTCCATCATATCCCTATTTTTCACATTTCATGTAGTCCTCAGTGAAAGGTTTTAAGATTTTACTATTAATAGACTATAGATACTGGTTTATTTTTACAATTAAATGCTATTGTCTAGGCATCAGTTATAAATTATTGGCAAGACTTTCCAACTTCTCTCCCTAGTCCCCTGCCTCAAAGTGTATCACCACTGACAAACTTCCCTGCATACCAGAACTATAGTTTTCTTTTGTCCCTATTCCTAAGATTTTTTTTTATATTTGGTCTTTCTGATTTTCATTTTAATTTGTGAAATTACATTTATTAATACACATAAGGAGATATAAATGATAAGTAATCCTGTAAAACAGGTGTCCATCACTCATCAACTGTTGTTGGAGTTGTGATTGATTCAACCATTCTGGAAAACAACTTGAAACTATGACCAAAAGTTTATAAAACTTGTACAAACTCCTTGACCAAGCAATACCCCTTTTTGTTCTGTATCTCAAATAAACAAAAAAAAAATTACCTCCAAAAAAGTAGCAGCACATTTGTGGTAGTAAAGGAATGGAAATTAAGGACATTATCATCAACTGGGAAATGGCTGAACAATCTGTGGTTAAAATTTTAATATAATACTATTCTTCAGTAATGGTGGGCAAGATTACTTCAGGTAAACAACCACCACCACAACAACGGCAACAATAACAACAACAACAACAATAACCTGTGAAGTTTTACATATACTGATGCAAAGTGAAGTTAGCAAACCAAAGAGAACATTATAACCAGGAAAAGCAATATTGTAAGGATAATCAGGTATGACTAACAACTATTTAGATAAAGAAAATGATCCAAGTCAATTTCAAAAGGATCCTTGATGAAAGATATGTCTTTACTATGTAGAGAGAGAAAACTGATAAACCAAGTGCAAATTGAAACATTTTCCCACTTTATTAATTTGTTCTTGTTTATGAGTGGGAGAAGAAGAAAGGAAAGGAATAGAATAAGGAACTAAACAATTTTAAAAATTCATGTTAAAGCTTTGAAAATATAATTGGAAACCAATAAAACAAAATATATTAAATAAAAATGTAAAGATATTAATTACTTGGGAAATATCAATATCTGATGAAAATCCATTGACAAAGTAAGTTCTAGGGAATAGGACAATTGAATTGAAGTCAGGAAAACCTGAAATAAATCCCATCTCTGACATTTACTATCTGGGTTATGTAACATGTCTAAATCTCATTTTTCTCATCTGCAAAATGAAATAAGTCCTATAGTACCTACCTGCTACCTAACAGAATTGGTGTAGTGCTCAAATAGGAGTACATAGAAAAAAAATCTTTCATAAACCTATATAGGTAATGTGAATGTTACCTAGTATCATTAATAGCAAGAGCTTCAAACTTTTAATTTTCTACTTATGACATCACAGGTATTATCCTTGTGTATGATATAAAAAAGACTTCCTTTTTAGAATATGTATTATGATTCTGATCAATAATTGGCCAGAGGTTTTTTCATAATGAAAGTAATATATGACTTATATGATAAAATTATGAAGTAAATTTATTATTTGATTGTTTATAAGTTATTTTTACAAAAACAGCAAAATATTTTTTTCCAACAGGACTTTGTTGCACAGCATATGTGTTCATGTATTACCCAATAAAATCACTATTAAAAATGTTTGAAATGTTTCAAATTTTTCCTTTTTATCAAATAATGAAAACAAGAATTTTTCTGGGGAATATGACCTATCTCTAAATCAAAGCAATTTAGGACAAGTCATTAAACTACAAAATATTAGCTATATAATAGTATTAAAATCATTTTTGGTCATATGAAGTACATTGTAATTGTTATCAAAATAGATGCAAACACTAAGAGACATGTATATTAAAATGAAATCATTTCAGGGCCCAAGATAAAGTTGCTTTTGTGTGTTTCTTTGTTTTCTGGAATACAAATGCACTATTCTTTACTTCAGGTAATAAAGTGGCACTTCCCTTACACAGTAGGATTTTGTTAGGGAAGAAAAAATAGAATGTTAACTTGGAAGGAAGCAGTTTAGAAATGTTAACTGTGTTTTATGTCTTCATGTTACAATTTTGTATCTGTGTGTCTGTCACTATCTGTGTCTCTGTGTGTGTGTCTATTTCTCTATCTGTCTGTCAGTATATATAATGAATGGTAAGGTATACAATATGCAAAGGAATAACCATATGACTCTTGTCTTTTTGTCTCTGCTTTCTGTCTCTATCTTTGTTTCTTTCCGTCTGTCTCTCTCTGACAAAGATGAGCCAAAGAAACAGAAAAAAGACATTTAGTTATCCATTTATATAGTGTAAAAATTTCAAATAATTAAATAGATAGATAGATAATTGATGTTTTAGTGTATAGATATTGGTAAACTATAGGCAAATATCTCATTTAAAATTTTTTACTGCCAATTCATTTTTTAAAAAGGTGACAATGAAAATGTCACAAAAATGCAATCTGGAAATATTTGTTTTAGGATATATGATAATATGATTATATATATAATATATATATATATTTTATATATTATATATATACATATGTATGTATGTATGTATGTATCTTTGATATGCATGCTACTATATCTATTCTTTAATTTATTTGAATGACAGATTTTTAGAAAATCAAAATTAATATTTAAAACTTTCCATAATATCACATCAATTATGGTATAAAGTACTTATAAACAGCAAATTATAGTCCAAGGAAATAGAGAGTTATCTCTGCATTGCACCACAATCCTCTTGATATTGCTCATCTTTTGGAAATATATTGGATGGCATAATCTCAGAAATATTTCAAACTGCTCTGGAAGCCAGGTCAGTGCACAACCAGAAAATTGCTATCAAATGTATAATTCTTTAGTGTACATCACTCCTTGAATTCTTGCCAAGGGAGTTTTGTGGCACAGAGGTAAGTATCTCCAGAGGTATAAGCACGTATAACCAAGATCTCTGGTGCCCCGAGTTGATGATAAATCGTAAAGAATCCAACTAGTGACAACAATGGATGGGAAAGCTTTCAGCGGATCATCCAGCTATCTTGTTAAATCCATGGTAGACTATGATACTTAGACCTTTTTAAAACTAACATTTACACACCTGTGGAGATGTGCAGGACTTTTTTCAAGACAATACAGTCAAAGAAGGCTTCATCTTTCCCTCCTGAAATATAGTAATACATATTTATGATTTAAAAGCATATTATATTGATTATTTTCATTGCATTTTGGTGGGTGTGTTTTTTCCTCAAAAAGGATAGGTATTATTTTCCTATATAGCAACTCTTATTTTGAAATTAAAAAAAAGTCATGTTATACTGAAATCAATTTTTCTGACTTCTGTTTAAACCAGATGATATCTGTACTAGCTTATAACTACAACATGAACTTTCCAACATGAACTTTCTAAGTTGTGTTACATGGGTAAACTTGAAATCATTCCCTTAAAGATCCGACTTTATCCTTTTTTTTTTTTTTTGAAAGACACTCTATTCCATTATTGTTCTTTAAGAAATGACCAACAGGATGATTTCAGAAAGGCTTGGGGAGACTTACACGAACTGATGCTGAGTGAAACGAGCAGGGCCAAGAGATCATTATATACTTCAACAACAATACTATATGATGATCAATTCTGATGGACCTGGCCATCCTCAGCAATGAGATCAACCAAATCAGTTCCAATGGAGCAGTAATGAACTGAACCAGCTACGCCCAGCAAAAGAATTCTGGGAGATGATTAAAAACTGTTACATTTAATTCCCAATCCCTATATTTTTGCCCACCTGCATCTTTGATTTCTTTCACAGGCTAATTGTACATATTTCAGAGTCTGATTCTTTTTGTACAGCAAAATAATGGTTTGGTCATGTATACTTATTGTGTATCTAATTTATATTTTAATGTATTTAACATCTACTGGTCATCCTGCCATCTGGGGGAGGGGTAGGGGGAAGGAGAGGAAAAGTTGGAATAAGAGGTTTGGCAATTGTCAATGCTGTAAAGTTACCCATACATATAACCTGTAAATAAAAGGCTATTAAAAAATAAAAAATAAAAATAAAATTGAAGCTTATTTCAGAAAAAAAATACATTACTCTATTCCAATGAATTTCCAATATTTGAAGCATTCCACATCAGTGGATCAAATACATAAGGTTTTAAGTTTTGCAACATTCTGAAAACAATAAAACAACTCTACATTAACAATTCCCAAATCACAAACCCAACAAATCACCAGAGAACATTTGTATTAGGTAGAATAAATTCAAATGTCTATTGGAGAAGGCATTTTCAATATAGATTATGATACTAAATTCACCTGATGATTTTCATAATCAACTTCTATTCTTGATTTAAGAACTCCCAAGTATGGTTTAGCTTGACAACAACTAAACAGCTGTTTAAAGTAGTTTGATTAAAATAATGTTTGTATGTGCATGTATATCCATGTATATATTTGCATGTGTCTCTATAATCATACCCCTATATATACATATGCATGTATATGTAACTATACATACTTATACATGTGTATATGTGTGCAATGCTCTCCCAAATTTTCACAATAAATTGTGAACAAAAATGTAACAGAGATCTTTCTCAGCTTATGCTGACATCACAAGGGTACCAGGTATTCAGTCATGTAATTCATCTGAATTTTTTTCCCCTTTGCCACATCATTCATCCATCTTTATTTTTTTAATACTTTCTCAATGAGCAAAATTTCTCCATATTTACATGTTGCTAATTGCTCATATGTAACATGTGTTTTTCTCTTACTCTCTATGTGATATATATATATATATATATATATATATATATATATATATATATACACACACACACACACACACACACACTTTCTTTAGATCTAAAGAAGTCATGGTGTTACAAGTCTTGATACAATATGATAAAACATTTGTGGTGAAAAGATGGATCATTGCTGTTATGTAGGTTTTGCTGCTTTGTAATTTCCTAGAAGCAATTCACTTGCTTTCTTTTTTTTCAAATCTGGACTTTTCATTTTTCTTTTGTACTGCCTATCCCAGACTTATAAAAATATCTGAAAAGCCCTGTAGAGTGTCTATTGAGGTGCATGTTGAAATCTGGACAATAGTGATTCGTTATCCATTTCATCTTTCCCATGTGTATGGACAGGCCAAATTCTATTGAGTGATTACATCTGGAGCTCAACAAAATCAAAGCAATATCATCTGCCAACAGGATCGTGTGGAGCATCTCACCATCTATAAGAAATTCCTGCTTAACCTAGATTCTTCATAGGATATCCTCAATCAGAGATGAACAATTTTGGTGACCATATATCTCTCTTATTTATTTCTTCTTTCATACTTGTTAACAGGAAGTCATTAATCAGTGTTATTTCTGTGGTTATATCTTACAAGGATTCTTAAATGATTTTGATATTTGTATATGAAACAATGTACTATAAATGAGTTCTCAAGTGTCTTTTTCTGTCACTTTTCTCCCTTCTTTCCCCCTTCCCCCCCTTTCCAGTATTAAACTTGTGAGCACCACTTGCTTCTCACAGCCCTCCCTTTTTAGTATCCCTCCCCTCCCCTTCCCCCCTCCACCTTAGAGTTCCTCCCCCTAACTTTACTCCTTTCCCTCACAGTTTCCATATTCCCTTCTGCTTAGCTTATTCCTTCCCTTTTCACTTGTCTTTTTCTTTCGAGTCCAATGTTATTTTTCTTACTGACTGTCGGTTTTATTTTTACAATTAACAAATAACAAATAAAATAGGTTCTTAAAAATCTTTCATCTTTCATTCAATTGTGAGATGGTGCAGGTATGGTCCATGTTGAATATCACTTATAAAAATCTATTAATGTTCTCATCGAGTATGTTTTCAATTCATGTCTAACTACTATATATAGATTTTAAATAAACAATGAAGGAGGCATATAAGTCAGTAATTATTGACATTTTTTCAGTTACCTCTTCTGCTTGTTATTTGGTTAAAGAAATTATTGGATTCCCGCCACCAATATCTTAGGTATCCCCTATTCAACTAAATTAGATCTTATTCTTCTCTGCTCTCATAGTTCTATGATTTATAGAACAGATTCCCTTCCTATATATTTGATCTAAACCAGTTGCTTTTCCTATCTTTTTTTCTTTTGTGCCATTTCTACTTCCTTTGTCAGCATCTCAGAGAATATGTCAGGATCCTACTGTGTATGTTTTACTATATTAAATGGAAAATCATTTTAAAAGGTTTTTTTTATTTTTGTGAATATCTTTTCCATTTTTCCTCTCACTATAGATCTCTTTTCATTTTTATTACTGAATGCCTTTGTCATGACTTTGCTAAATTGAAGATCAACAATACTTCCTTGGCTTTATATTATAGTTATGATAAACTAAGTAAATATGAATTTTTAATAATTTTAGTACTTTTACACTTTGAAGAGGCAAAATGCAAAAGTAGATTAAGAATAAATAGACCCAAACCTACTTTCAAGATGAGTTGAGTCAAACTCTCTGTCTGAAAAAGGTTATGTGGTCCTGGGTAAATCAATTCACTTTCTACCCTCAAGCTATTATCTAAATCAATAGGTTGCAAAGTAATCATTTATCCATATTAATATGTAAAGTTTTCTCACTTGAGGAATTGCCTAAAATGAAAAAATCATAAATCCATACCAACAAGAAAATCTTATCACATGCTTTATAATTTTCAATATATGTTGGGTGCTCATAAAGCAACATATAATTTCTGTACAAACAGGAACAAAAAAAAACACTAATAATATGAACTAATTCCTTTGTAATGTCCAGGCTAGCTTTCTGGAGGGCCTTGGGACCAGCCTTGGTCTCAGCAGAATAATCACTGCGAGAATAGTCAGGAATAAAGTCCAAAGTCTTTATTGTTCCCTTTACAGTCTGTGTCTGTCATAGTCTGACCCAGTCTCCTCTACAAGTCTGTCACTTTGCCAGTCTCATCTTAGTGCCGGAGGCAGGAAAGCCACCATGAGGATGATCAAAGATCGAATGTCTCTCTTCCAGTCTTTGTTGGCCCTTATATACCTTATTGTAATTACATCATTACAGCATACTGATTATGTATGAACTTAGAGGGCCATTACTTCACCATGCTAAGTATTAAGTATATATGTGAAGTAGAGAAGAATCATCTCATCAATTCCACTTAGTTAATGCCTTGTTTCAAGTATACTTGTTTCAAGCATACTTTTCCAAAGTTCCATCCTCTTCATCTCCTCCTATCTTTTGTTTTAGAACACAGGTGGTCACACCCTCCCTGATTTCTCAGAAAGAAAAGTGAAAATGACAAAAAGAAGGTGATCATGCACTCCCTGACTTCTCAGGAAGGTGAGAACACCAAACCAGATATTGCTAGCAGGTTTTCTCTGGGCTAAAGGGTCTTACTTGAAACAGGCATACATAAATCCATTAGCATGGAAGATATTATACAAGCACATAGTAATATAACTCAAACTAGTAGTGATGTAGCAAACTACATATCATCAACTGCACTGAGTTAACACCTTATTTCAAAAATACTTGTTTCAAATATACATCTCCAACAAAAGAAAATGTTATATGGTTGCTCTAGCCACAATGTATTTTTATAAAATTACTGGTCATTATTTTTTTAATAAAACTAATGTGGATTCATCTCAATAAAGTAATTGAAGATGAAATGGAACATGGCAAAAATACCATTGATTTTTTCTACTTTCTTTGCTCTCAGAAAGAATATGTTTACATAGAAAAAAGTTGTTCTTTTGTGCTAAGAACATTACATCTCTTTATTGTCTACCACCCTTGTACTCACTTTGCATACAAAGTTATACATGTCTTCATAAAAGATTTACAAAAATAATAGCTATGATGATGATGATGATAAAGAAAATCCCATATCATGGTGTTAGTTTTTATTTTGCTTTTACTACAGATCAATAAACAATTATTTGTTCACATTCAGTAAGAAATGATATACAACCAATTTCCTAAGTCAGATAAAAATGGGTTCTTTTTAAAATTATCAACAGCTTTGGATTGTCTTTGTAGCCTAAAACAACATATCCCCCTCTAAATATTTTATTTCTACAAAGCATGTGCCACTGCCATATTATAGCAATGTTCATTTTTCTACATTTGTCAGAATTGTGTGTTTGTATGTGTGTGTAAAATATATACTCATAAGAAAAGTACTTGAAAAAAAGCAAGTGTTTCCTTTGTCCTTAGAAAAATTACTTTGCCTGCTGTTAAAATGTTGAGAGGCTTATGACTGAAAAAAACTAATTTTGAAATATTATTTTAATAAATATCTAGATAGAGGAAATAATATGCACACCCATATATTTGTATACATATTTGCAATCATAGAAATATGTTACCAAAATATAGTGTTGAAAACTTGATTTATAAGCCATGTTTCTTTTTTATTTCATTCTCTCCACCCTTTAAAATAAAGCACTGAACTTTGTGTATTGTACTTTTACATATTGGCTAAAATAAAAATCTATGTTACCAATTGAACCCTGTTGTATTTTAAGTTGTTGAGCGATGGCAGGAAAGGTATCAGCACAACTGCTTGTTCTTCTTCTTCTTCTTCTTCTTCTTCTTCTTCTTCTTCTTCTTCTTCTTCTTCTTCTTTTATTTTTGCTTAGGCAATCAAGTGTTAAGTGTCTGAGGTCAGATTTGAACACAAGTCCTTCTGACTTCAGAGGTGGTGCTCTATTCACTGCATCATCTAGCTGCCCCTCAATAGAAGATATTAAAAGAATTACAATGGGCTGTTCCTTTATGTATCCAAAAATTATTTTGTGTCCCTGTGATTGTTTTTTATTCATATGGGAAAACTATATAAGAAGAAATAGCAAAATATTTTTAATAAAGAAAGGTAGCAAATAGCTTTGAAGTTAAAAAAGGAAAAATCAGAGATAATATTGCTTCTGTAAGAAATAATTTAGTAGACATTGTATTCCATCAAATCTCCAATTCTATACTTCCTTCTCTTTTATTATAGTAAGAACATGAAGCAAGTCCAGACAAATTTTCAAAATATATTCTCTTACCCTCCAAGGTGATCCTCTTTACTGAGCCATAGTTAAGAATTTCATTGTCATGGGCTACAGGGCAGGGGTTACACATTGCCCTTGGGGCAAACAGCAGTAAAACTATCCAGAAATATATTTTAAGGTATAATAAGGACATTAGAAATCTTCAGATATTCCAGGACAAAAGACCACTGTACTGATTAAGCTGCCATTGAGAAAGAGTTCTGGATAAGATTGGACCAAGAGAAACTAATAAAATGTTTCATAATTGAACATTTGGAAGTTACTTCAGTGACCATATGGTTCATGAGTGTAATTCCTACTATAATATACCTAATGAGTTCTGGCTGAAAATATCTAAGGAGCAGAACTCAGCAGCTCTTTAGAAAAATGGTTCTACTTGATGACAGTTCTGGTTGTCAGGAAGCTTTTACTCATTATTCATATGAACTTTGACTCTATGCAACTTCAATCAAAATAATTCACTTTCCTTTTCCAAATAACCCTTCAAATGCTTCAAGACAACTACCCCATTTAGGTCTTTATCAAGTTAAACATCCTTATTCCTTTAACAGATCCTACATGATTCTGATCTCCAATTTCCTCACTATCTTGTTCATCTCTCTAGGAAAACAGTTTGAATTGCTAAGGTCCTTTTTAAACTGTGGTACTAATTACTAAACTGTATAATTTACTTCCCTCTTTCTGGACACAACGCTTGTATTAATTTGATATGCTTTAATATTAACTGCATTTGTTACCAATAATACTTTGATAAACTTTACCAAAAAATTGCATCACATTTTTTATCAAAAAATTATGACATGATATCATTGTCTAGCAATCTAATAATACTTATAACAACAACAACAACAAAGGTATTTAAGCTCTAATTTTTTTTTTTTTGGTGGTTTGTGGAACCTATACAAAAATTGACCATGTATTAAGGCTTCAAAAACCTTGAAATTGAATGCAGACTGGCAGACATAGTAAATTCATTTTTTTCATATCATGATGCAATAAATATCACATGCAATAAAAGTCAAAAAAGGAGAAAATAGACCAAAAATTAATTTGAAATTAAATAATCCAATCCTAAAGAATGAATTTGTGAAACAACAAATTATAGACAAAATCAACAACTTCCTTCAAGAGAATGATAATAATGAGACAACATACCAAAATTTGAGGAATGCAGTTAAATCATTTGTTTATAAGGAGGAATTTTATTTTATTTTTTAAAATAACTTTTTATAGCCAGAACCCATGCCAGGGTAATTTCTTTTTACAACATTATGCCTTGTACTCACTTCTGTTCCGATTTTTCCCCTCCCTCCTTCCACCCCCTCCCCCAGATGGCAAGCAGTCCAATACATGTCCAAGAGGTTACAGTATAACTTAGATACAATATATGTGTGCAGAACCGAACAGTTCTCTTGTTGCTCAGGAAGAATTGGATTCAGAAGGTATAAATAACCCGGGAGGAAAAACAAAAATGCAAGCAGTTTACATTCATTTCCTAGTGTTCTTTCTTTGGGTGTAGCTGCTTCTGTCCATCCTTGATCAATTGAAACTGATTTAGATCTTCTCTTTGTCCAAGAAATTCACTTCCATCAGAATACATCTGCATACAGTATCATTGTTGAGGTATATAATGATTTCCTGGTTCTGCTCATTTCACTCAACATCAATTCGTGTCTCTCCAAGCCTCTCTGTATTCATCCTGCTTGTCATTTCTTACAGAACAATAATATTTAAGGAGGTATTTTATATCTCTAGATGCTTACTTACATAAAATAGAGGAGAAGATCAATGAGTTGGATTTATATCTAAAAAAGCCTGAAAACAAAAAATTAAAAACCCTCAGTTAAATACCAAATTTGAATTTCTGAAAATAAAAAGGAAAATTAATAAAATAAAAAATAAGAAGACTATTGAATTAATACACAAAATTTAGAGTTGGTTTTATGAAACAACCAACAAAAAAATAAAGCTTTATTTAATTTGATTAGAAAAAGCAAGGAAGAAAATCAAATTGGTAATCGCAAAAATGAAAAGGGAGAACTTTCCATTAATGAAGAGGATATCAGAGTAATAATTAGAAATCCTTTTGCCCAATTATATGCCAATAAATTTGTTAAATTAAATGGAGGAAGATCTACAAAAATATAGGTTGCCCAGGTTAACAGAAGAGGAAATAAAGTATTTAAATAGTCCCATTTTAGATAAAGAAATAGAACAAGCTATTTATCTAATCCCTGACAAAAAATCCCCAAGGCCAGATGGATTTACAGGTGAATTCTACCAAACATTTAAATAACAATTAATTCCAATACTATATCAACTATTTGAAAAAAATAAGGAAAGAAGAAGTCTTACCCAATTCCTTTAATGGCCCATTCCTGGTGCTAGTAGGGTGAAAACAAAGAAACAAAATTATAAACCAATTTCCCTAAAGAACATCAATGCAATATCTTAAATAAAATCTTAGCAATGAGATTAAAGAGAGACAACCCCAGGATAACACACTAATTCCCAGTAGGATTTATACCAGAAATGCAGGGCTTGTTCAATATTAGGAAAACTATAAGCATAATTGACTATATCAATAAACAAACTAAAATCATAAGATTACATCCATAGATACAGAAAAAGCATTTGATACAATCCAACACTCATTCCTATTAAAAACACTAGATAGTATAGAAATAAATGGAGTTTTCCTTAAAATGATCAATAGCATCTATTTAAAGCCATTAGCAAGCATTATATGTAATGGGGACAAACTAGAACCATTCCCTATAAGATCAGGAGTGAAACAAGGTTGCTCACTATCACTATTACTATTAAATATTGTATTAGAAATGATAGGTTTGGTAATAAGAGAAGAAAACCAGATTAAAAGAATTAGAGTAGGTAATGAGGAAATCAATGCAGATGATATGATGTTATTATTAGAGAATCCTAGAGAATAATTTAAAAAACTACTTGAAACAGTTCACAATTTTAACAAAGTTGCAGGAAATAAATGATTTCTCATTAATTAATAAATATTGACTAATAAAATTAATTCATTTGTTAATTTCTCTATGATCTTCTGGCACTTCTAACATCCTTCATGATTTTTACTGTCATTGACAATAGCAAAGCAATCACACTTGCAAATTCTTTCAGGAAGCTACATCATAACCCATCTACTTTTAATTTTAAAAGTCAGTGAAGGTTACAAAGGATCTTATCATGTTATCTTTTATATTGATGAAAATGGTTAACATAGAACTGAAAATCGATATAAAGGGGAAGATGATAAGACCTTGTATAACCTTCACTGAGTTCAAATTAACTTCATCTTTTTTGTTGTTCACTCTTTTAAGTTATGTTTAATTTTGATGACGCCTTTTGGAGTTTTATTGAGAATAAATCGGAGTGGTTTGTTATTTTCTTCTCCAATTCATCTTACAGATGAAAAAATTGAGACAAACATGGTTAAATGACTTATCCAGTGTCACACATCTATTAAGTGTCTAAGGTCAGATTTTTTACTCAGGAAGATGACTGCAGGCCTGGGGTTCTGCCAATTGTGCCACCTGGTTTCATTAACATTTCTTCTAAGAGAAGACAAATTCTGGGAGAATGTTATATGATGGAATATTAGATGTGAAGCTCAGCATTAGCTACTAGTCATGATCCTATGAACCTAGCTAAATTTTCCATTTTGAGCTACTCATATGTTCAAATAAGATAAAATTATAAGCATTATCTATATCATATGGTTGCAAGATAGCACTACTTGAAGTCACTATATAACTATAAATAACTACCAACGATATATTAATATAGTTCCAAATAGTCAAATGAACTTTGCAAACATATTGTTTATAATGAGGACTTTTCTATGTGGGAAGACCTCTAAATATATCATTTAGTCTCAAGAGTTGGAAGTTTTTCTTGATATTAGAAAAAAATATATATTCAAAGGTTAAATAGCACTGGCAAGTGTAATAGAATAAATGATGGAATTTTTCTCCTTAACATTTATATATTATATGCAAGGCTCAGATACAGTACTAGTGTTCCATTTTTTACAAGATTTATGTCCAGTGATCTGCCAACAAGTCCTACCTAAAAAAAGATTAAAATATAAGACAACATACATTTTTAATTCTTATTTATAAAATCAATTTATCATAAAAAACTCTTAAGGCAAAGTTATTGACCAAAATGGGGCAATTGATGTATACATTTCCATTTACAAATAAACTAATGGGATAAAGTAATTTCTAAGAACATCTAAGAGACTGAAAGGTTGTAAACTATATAGTTACTATAGAAATCCGTAATTAATTACTAATAAAAATCTAAGAGAGTTCCTCTTATACAATATAAAATTTAATTTAATTGATACCCAATATGTATAAAACAAAATAAATGTATAGATAATATTTGTAGTTTAAATAATGAAATACAGTTCCTAAATCTTCTCATCCTAATTCTGCCTGATAACTCCATAACATTTGATATTGCTGATAATTCTTTTTATCTTTATATGCTCTCAGAATTTTCATAGCACCATTTTTCTTAAAGTTTTTTATTTGTCTGAAAATTCCTTCATGCATTCTAAATCAAACAATCTTTCAAGCTTCACGATTTCTCTTGTTGCTCTTGATAAGTTTTCTTTTCAATCAAATTCAACTTTTATTCAACTTTTTTTGACCCAATTTGGGGTTTTCTTGGCAAAAATTTTGGACTTTTTTTTTCTCATCTAATTTAACAAATGAGTTAAGTGACATGCCCAGAGTCACAGAGAGTAATAATATCTATTTTTTTAGTCACTCACTTTCACAAACTCATGATTAACCTCAAGTTCTCATATCACTTAACCACACATAATCAAACAGTGGTCAGATATTCATCTCTCCCTTTTCAATATCTCTGAATCTATAACCATTTGCTCTATTGGTTCAAGTCTTTCTTCACTTCAATCTACCCTTCAAATTGTTACCAATGTGAATTTCTTAAACATCTTTCATCATCACTATGCAACAAATTCCAGTGGTTCCCTATTATCTACAGTATCTAATGCTAACTCATTGTTTAAAATTTAAAGTTCTTTACAACTTGATTCCAACCTCAAGCTACTCCTGTAGCTGCATTGCACATTATTCCCATCTACATATTGTTTAGCTAGGATAGCTAGTTTACTGATCCTCGAACAGTCTGATTAGATCATTTTATAATAAAGCCAACTCTCTTTCATTTATAGTATTTCCTTTTTCATTCCTTCCATATTCTATATCTCTAACATTTGCTCTCTCAAGATGATATAGTTTTCCTGACAATATTTTCAGCACAGTTGAACTTGTACTAATCTACTCCAATTTACTATTCAATTGAAGAAGTTGAAAAATGCCTTGCTCCCCTCTGCCACATCCAAGTTCACAATATTATTTTCTTTTGAGGTTCACTCAAACCATATTTAAAACACATCAAAATTCTAGTTGATATTTTTTACCAGCCTCCAGTATATTTATCTCATTTAATCAAATCAATAATTTCTGTGTCTGGCTCAGTTTTTCCTCTACAATCTTGCTTTTGCATTATATGATTTCAACATACATTATGACACTCCTTCAAACTCCCAATCCCTGAATCTTTCAATTACTCATTTCCAAAAATCTTATCCTATCCTCAGCTACACAAAGAGGTGGCCATACCCCTGATCTTGACATCAGCTACAATTGCCATCAGCTAATATTGAAGCTAATAATTCACTTCAATACTCATGAATTCTGAAGTTCCTTTATGTGATCACAATATATTGTCATTACTTTTCTACCTCTCCCTTTCACTAGATGTGATTTTTGTCCTAAATGTGACCACCAACCACTCCACCCTTATGGTCTTTATTAGACCACCACCCCACTGAACTACTTTTTGTGCTCCTTTCTTCCTCCTTCCCTACTCCTTGATTCTTTGGTGAACTAGTTCAGTTCTATCAACTTCTCTTCTCTTGAATCTCTTGCCCTTTTATTCTATTGCTGATTTTAATCTGATGAGCTTTTGACTTAAACTATCTCTTGGCTAGCCCATTTCTCTTGGACTATTTGTTACTGAACAAAATTAGAGAAAAGAAAGAAATCATGTTGACAGAATCCAGTACCAATTTTTGTTACATGTCTTCTACTGGACCATCACTGCAACATACTCTAATGTTTCCATAATTGATTCACTATCTATACCTTTTCATCTCCTTTGCTGAATTTTTATCCAATTTATTCCCTCTGATAGTGGATATCCCAAGAGTGTCATTTCTTATCATTCTACTATTTTGCTTGGTGATCATTTCAACTTTCATAAATGTAATTATTGTCTCTATGGTGGTGATTCTCAAATCTGATCATCCATTCCTAACCTCTTTGTTAATCTCCAGTCTGACATCTGAAACTGTCTATGAAACAGTAGATATGTAAACCCATCATATAGAAAAGCAAATTCAATTTTCTTTTCTCCAAACTCTTCCTTCTTCTTTATTTTTTCTCTTACTGTCAAAAGTACTACTTTGCCAGTCTCTCATGCTCACAGCCTAAATGTCATCTTTGACTCATCTCTCTCTCGCCCACCATATTCAATATGTTGGCAAAGCCTGCCAATTTTGTTTGTAACTTCTCTCATGTAAATCACCTTCTTTCCCCTGAAACAATCACCACACTAGTGTAAGCCCTCAGCACTTCATGTCTAGATTGTTGTTTTGTCTCCCTACCTCTAGTCTCTCTCCTGTTCAATGCCTCCTATAATTAACTGTCAAATCTTAGACTGCTAGTCTGCCCATGTCACTGATCTATTCAATAAGCATCAGTGTCTCCTCATCATTTGAAAGATCAAATATAAAACTCTTTGAAATTCAAGGTTTTTTATATCATTTCCCTTCCTCACTTTCACATCTTAAGTCCTACCCATGCACTCTGTCATTCAGGTGATACTGGCCTCTTATGCCTTGATCATATGAGGTAATATTTTAAACATATAGAAAAGTTCCTGTACATAGCAGAGTTTTAATAAAAATTCAATCTCTTCCTTTTCCTTTGTCCAAAGCTTTCCAAATCTTGATTTCATGCATTTTTCACTGACTGTCACTTATGCCTGGATGCTTTCTTTCTATCCCTTGACTTTTCAGACTCTTTCAAATCTCACATAACATAAAACCTTATTAGCCTTTTCTGATCCCCTTCATGCTTGTTCCTTACTTCTCTTGAGTATCACCAATTTATCCCTTATACATCTTGTTTATATGGTTTATACAGTTGTTTGTGTGTGTGTTTTTTCCCAATGGAATGAGTATTTTGCTAAACTTTATATTTCCAAAGATTGGGACAAATTACCTCATTGAAGTTGCTTCAAAAATTTTTATTAACTTATAAAATTCATTTCTCTTAGTAACCAAATAACCAAAATTTATTAGATATATCAGTGAAGTTTTTAAATGGCTGAAAAATAATACAAATTTGTAGGACAATAGGCAATTTAATATTGATATTTAGGCATTATGTCAGGAGTATTATCAGATATCACCATAGTAAGTTTGTAAAGAGAAGAACTGAAAATGAACTTTGCATCTTTTATAGCACTGAAATACTTAGATCAGAACTTCTTAAACTTTTTCCATGGGCAACAACATTTTGCTTGATAAACTTTATGCAACTCAGGGTATATATAAAAGATATAGAACTTAAACATTTACTGATGATAAGTCACGATTTCACAACATCTACATTGTTATAAAACTCCATATGGGATTTAAATCCAGTTTAAAAGTTTTGCATCTTAGCATACTTTGGTGTTTAATTGATGAGATTTGAAGAAACATTTCTATGTACTTTATAATTTTACCAGTACATATGTTGTAATAATTACTGATAACATTATCCATTTGTGCAGCTTGAAAACAATAATTCTTTCAATTATTTCAATTGTGAGCTCAGACCCATTAAGAGAAATGGAGACAATGTTTCATATCAGTTGCTACTTAGTTCGTCAGAGCAACCCTCACTGAAGTAAAATAATATTCTATTTGGTTTATATCCGAAGAATTATCTTTACTTTTAGAATAGCTAGAAATATAATTATTTTAAGATATAAAAACAGTATATTTGGGAAATATAATAAAATCTTTTATAACACCTTGAATATTGGGAATTTGTAGATTTTTCTAGGCCATAAAATTTCCATTGTTCTGCTTATTAGTGTACTAATAAGCTATTGTAATACTGGGAATTTTACTTAAGCATTATAAAGGTCATGTGTGCAGAAAGACTAGGCCCTCAAATCACTATTTTATCCCTAGTCACCTATGTAGCTGGATATAACTTATGTTTTATAATTTTCAAATGTATCCTTCAAATCTTTTTTTTTTCCTACTCAAAATTTACCTTTATATTAACAACATGGAACTGGGGGGAAGTTAATAAATATCAGAATTTTGATTTGTTGACAGTAAAAGTATGAATTCTTAAAAAACTTTTGGCACAGATATATAAAAATTTATATTTGATACAGATATTATATATATATATGTATATATATTTACGTGAAGACTAACAATTATATGAAGTAAATAAATTAGCTACCATATTTTCCCCCTTCATAGAAGTAAGATACAACTTATATTTCTTATAGCTATTCTTATTTCTTGTTAGATATTTAAATAATACAGAGAGGTAGCATAGTGCCGTAAAAGCCATTTCTAACTTTAAAGCCAAGGAAGCCTGTATTCATCTTGCCTCTAATACATCATATCTCTATGATTCTGGACAAATTATTTGCCAGATCAATAATCTAAGCATCTCTCTAAGACTTGACTATTTGTTTGCATTGGGAAACAGTATTTTCTCATCTTGAAGTTCTTAATACTGATGAAATCACAGGTTCAGTCCAATACTAATCATGGACAAATTATGTACAATAATAATCCAAGATAATATGAGCATTGTAACCTAAGAGGTATATGGACTTCAAATATACAAACCCTGATTCCTGCCCTCAAAAAGTTTGTAGCTCACTGGAGAAACATAACGTATAAAAAATAAATATGGGAGATAATTTGAAAAAGAGAATACTTACAATTAAGGGCCACAGGAAAGGCTTTCAGAAGGTGACGTATAAACAGTCTTAAAAGGAACTAGATATTCTTATATGAAAGAAGTAAAGAAAAAGGGGATTGTGCACATGGGGAACTATCATGTGCAAAGCTATTGTGATAGGAGATATAATATAAATTCTAAGGAAATAAGAAGGAAGTTTGATTATAGATTAGAGGCTGAAATAAGATAAAATAAAATAGAAAGATAAGGCAAAGTCATATTGTGAAGGATCTTATTACATCACAGAAACACTTTATATTTTTTTCCTATAAGAAACATAGAGTAAGTGAAGCTTCTTAAATAGACAAGTGATGTTGTCAATTATTTATTTAGGTTTCGGTAGCTATGTAGCAGATGAGGAAAGTTGAAAAACAGGAAGCTGAAAATCTAAATAGAAAGTAATTGAATGTTTAAAGGTAAGATATAATAAGACTGAAATAGAGTGGTGATTGTGTGAATACATTGAAGGAGTCAAATGAATCATATGTTATAAAGATGGGATTGCTAATGTTTGGTTAACTTATAGGATAAAGAGACGAGGAAAAGAGAAAAGTCATAAGAAACTCTGAAGTCACAAGATCTGTGAAAGTGATATTCTTAACTAAAATTGTGAAGTTGAAAGATAGATTATTTTAGAAGAAATGATAAAATCTGTTTTGAGTATGTTATGTTGATGCCAAAAACAATTCATGATGTGGAACCTGAGAATAGGACAGAGATTAAGGATCAGAAGCAAAAATGTGGTCAGAAGCAAAATACTGGGAAGAAAGGAAAGGAGGAAAGGAAAGAGGAAAGCATAACTTGGAATAAATAAGATGGCAGGAAATACAGAATTAGCAACTTTAAGTGTGAATGTGAATGGATGAACTTACCAACAAAACAGAAGCAGATAGCAGACTGGATTAAAAGCAAGGATCAACAAAATATATTGTTTACAAGAAACACTTTTAAAGTAAAGAGATACATACATAGTAAAGGTAAAAGGCTGGAGCAGAATCTTCTGCTTCAGGTGAAGTATAAAAAGCAGGGGTAGAGATACTGATCTCAGATCAAGCAAAAGGAAAAATAGGTATAATTAAAAGATATAAGGGATGAAACTATATTTTGCTAAAGAGTGCCATAGATGATGAAGTAATAACAATACTAAATTTAGATGCACCAAGTGATATAGCATCTAAGTTTCTAGTGGGAAATCTCAATCTGGCTATCTCAGACATAGATAAATTGAACCACAAAATAAATAATAAAGAAGTTAAAAAGGTAAATAGAATTTTAGAAAAGTTAGATATGATAGGTCTTTGGAGGAAATAGAATGGAGACAGAAAGAAGTATACATTTTTGCTAATGTTTCATTGAATCTACACAAAAATTGACCATGTATTAAGGCATAAAAACCTCAAAATCAAATACAGAAAGGCAGATATAGTAAATGCATCTTTTTCAGATCATGATGCAATAAAAATCACATGCAATAAAGGACCAAGGAAAATGGACCAAAAATTAATTGGAAAATAAATAATCTGATTCTAAAGAAAAAAAATGGGTAAAACAACAAATCATAGATACAACCAAAATTTCATCCAAGAGCAAGACAAAAATGACAACCTACCAAAATTCATGGGTGCAGCAAAAGGCATTTTTTTATTTATTTTATTAAAGCTTTTTATTTACAAAACATACACATGGGTAATTTTTCAACACTGACTCTTGAAAAACCCTCTGTTCCAAATTTTTCCATCCTTACCCCACCCTTCCCCTAGATGGCAGGTAATTCAATACATATTAAATATATTCAATATATGTTAAATCCAACATATGTATACATATTGATAGTTATCTTCTTGCACAAGAAAAATCAGATCTAGAAAGAAAAAAAAAACAAAAAAAAACCTGAGGTGGAAAACAAAAATGCAAGTAAACAATAACAGAAAGAGTGAAAATTCTATGTTGTGGTCCACATTCAGTTCCCACGGTCCCCTCTTTGGGTGTAGATGGTTCTCTTCATCACTGAACAACTGGAACTGGTTTGAATCATCTCATTTTTGAAGAGAGCTATGTCCATCAGAATTGATCATTGAATAGTCTTGTTGTTGCCATGTATAATGATCTTCTGGTTCTGCTCATTTCATTAAGTATCAATTCATATAATTCTCTCCAGGACTCTATGAAATCATCCTCCTGAGTTATTTCTTACAGAACAATAATATTCCATAATATTCATATACCATAATTTATTCAACTATTCTCCAACTGATGGGCATGCACTGACTTTCCAGTTTCTTGCCACTACAAACACTTTTGCACATGTGGGTCCTTTTCTCTCCTTTAAGATCTCTCTGGGAAATTTCTCTACTGGGAAGGAGGGAGAGGAAGAAAGGAAAGAGGAAAGCATAACTTGGAATAAATAAGATGGCAGGAAATACAGAATTAGCAGAAACACTGCTGGGTCAAAGGGTATGCATAATTTGCTTACTTTTTGAGCATAGATCCAAATTGCTCTCCAGAATTTTTGGATCCATTCAGAGTTCCACCACAGTGCACTAATACATTTTTGAAGAAATTTTGTGCTGATCCAACCATTCTGGAGAGCAATTTGGAACTATGCCCAAAGGGCTTTCAACTGTGTATACCCTTTGATCCAGCAGTGTTTTTATTGGTCTTTTATCCTGAAGAGGTCTTAAAAGAGGGAAAGGGACCCATATGTGCAAAAATGTTTGTGATAGCATTTTTTTTTGTAGTGGCAAGAAACTGGAAACCTAGTGGATGCCCATCAATTAGAGAATGGCTAAATAATTTATGGTAGATGAATGCTATTGAATACTGAATATTATTGTTCTGTAAGAAAGGGTCAGCAGGATGATTTCAGTAAGGCCTGGAGAGATTTATCTGATATGCTGCTAAGTGAAATGGCAACAACAAGATAATATGATGTTTAATTCTGATGGATATGGCACTCATTAGCAAGGAGGTGATTTAGACCACTTCCAATGGTCTTGTGATGAAGACAATCATCTGTAAGTAGAAAGAGGACAGTGCAAACTGAATGTGGACCAAAACATAGTATCTTCACCTTTTTGTTGTTATTTACTTAGTTTTTGTTTTCTTTTCCATTTTTCCCTGTTGATATGATTGGTGTATGTGTATGTGAGTGTGTGTGTGTGTGTGTGTGTGTGTGTGTGTGTGTGCAGCATGATATTTGTGGAAATTGGATCAAGTATTGACTGGGGAAGAGGGTGGGGGGAAGGTTGAGAAAAATTAGAACACAGGGTTTTATAAGGGGAATGTCAAAAATATCCATGTATATATTTTGAAAATAAAAAGAAACTTTAATTAAAAGCATTGATGTTTAAGAGGAAAGAAGAGAAGATATTATTGAGAGGTATTGCCATTATAGAACAGAGGAAAATAAAACACTCCCCTTTCCTTTTTAAAAATATGAGCCACATTCCCAAAGGGCTGTAAAACTGCATATCTTTTAATCCAGTCATAACATAACATCCATACCTGGGTTTGTATCCCAGTATCTGAGTATCTATATCCAACTAAATGCTCATAAATTGGGGAATGGTTGTATAAGTTATGGTATATGAATGTTGTATAGGGCTGAAACTATTGGGTTGATGCACTGAGGTCAGGACTGCTGAGCACTTGAGGCTAACTACTGATTGGACAATACTCTATGGGCATTTGCTTGGAAAATGGTCCTTTTTACTTTCCTACTGGCTCAATGATTAGTATATAGAGGATTGTAGGAGGGACTAGGGGGTGGAATAAGACAAGCCAGGGCCACACTCTGGGTTAGAAGAGAGGGAAGGTGGTTGCAGAGATTCTGCTTCCATCCTATTCAATCCTGAGTCTGGGGACTGAGAATAAAGATTCAGGACTTTTTCTTATCCTGACTCCCAGCTGATTGTGGGGTGTCCTGGGTGCTAGCACGGTTGTCACAGAATGTAATGGAATATTGTTGTTCTATGAAATGATGAACAAGCTGGTTTTAGAAAGGCCTTGAAATATTTATACAAACTGATGATGAGCAAAATTAGTGGAACCAAAAGTATATTGTACACAGTAACAATATGATCAATTATGAAAAACTTGGTTCTTCTCAGCAGTTCCATGATCCAAGCAATCGCAATAAACTTTGGGTAGAAAATGCTATCTGCATCCAGAAAGATAATTATGGAGATTAAATGTAAATCAATATATTGATTTCTTTTTCTTTTTCTTCTGTTATTTTTTTTTTTTTAGCTTTCATGGTTTTCCCCATTGGTTTTATTTTTTTCCCCAACATGATTTATAAGAAAATATGTTAAAAAAAAAAAGAAAAGAATGCATATGCCCAACACCCTGAAAATGTTGCTTCTAGATGTAATAGGGAATTTTTTTTTTAAAAAAATCAAGAAATAGAACACCAGGGAAAATTAAATAAAGAAGTGTTTAAGGGGCAGGGACAAGATGGCAGAGAAGATACACAACAGTTTCTAAGCTCCTCTCATGCATGACCAACATTAAATTCAGCTTCACAAAAGGGCTTGACTGGTAAAATCCATGAAGAATAAAAGCACAACAATGCACCAGCCTAATATGATCTGGAAGATCGCCAGGAAAGGTTTGTCCTGAGGGGCTAGGAACAGACCAATGCATGCAGGGAGAGACTAGCATCCTGGAGCAGACCAGGGGCGGGGGTGACCTCTGAGGCAGAGATGACTCTCCCATAGGCTAACTGCTCTGGCTTAATTATAAAGCAGTAAACCAGCAGAAAAATTAAAGCCAAAGACAGAGGGTACTTTCTAAAAAACGCCAGAACCTAACAAGATCTGGCTTTAATCACCCAAAACCAGAAGTGACTCAGGCAGACCCGTAACACAGCTCTGCAGCTACATCCTGCAGTACCCGGCTTTTGTGGGGCCAATTACTGATCTTCACGGTAGGGGGGCACAGCCTGCGGTAGTCTCTAATCTGCACAGAGTTGGGGGGGGGGTTGGCCTGGGACAATAAAACTTTCACAGCTGATTGTGCTTCCCTGGGCAGGGACACTTCTGGTCCCTGGAGGGCTATTCACTGCTCAGCCACTAATACCACAGCCCCAGGGCAGACTTTGGCTTGGGGTAATAAATTTTTCACTGATCAGGTCTAGCCCCAGAACAGTCATTAACCCACACAGCAGGGTTCTTTACAGGGCACTTCCACAGCTCCCCAGTGCAGGCCTGAGTTACTTCTGGGGGGAATTCTTTCCCAGAGCAATCCCATAACTCACTGCTCTTTGTAGCCAGTTGGCAGGACAGCTACTCATCCATACACCTATTACTGCTCTGCAGAGGAAGCTGGTAACCTCCTGGCTCTGAAGGCAGACCCTACAGGCTTTAACAAAATGAATAAGAAAATCAAAAAGATGATCAATAGCTTCTATACAGAAAGAGAGAAGCTTTTCAACCCTAAGGAGACTAATAGCAGACATTCTCCAGACAGTTGTTGGTCCCCAACACAAAAGGCTCTCCTAGAAGAGACTATTAAAAACCTTAAAAGGGAACTAGAAGAAAAATGGAGAAAGGAAAGAGAAGCTAAGCAAGAGAGCAACAACTTCCTGAAGTGTGAATTGGAAAAGGTAAAAAAAAAAAAAAAACTCCACGAAGTGCAGGGAAACAGAATTTATGAACTGGAAAAGGTTAAGAATTCCCAAGAAATTAGGATTTGTGAATTAGAAAAAGAAAATAACTCGCTAAAAAGAAAATCAGTGAAATGGAAAAAAAATCCCATCAAGCAAAGCAACTCATTTAAAAACTCAATTGGACATATACAAAAAGAAGTAAAAAAAGCTAATGAAGAAAATAACTCACTAAAAATCAGAATTAAACAAATAGTTTAGACTGATTCACTGAGACCTCAAGAATCAATCAAGCAAAACCAAAAAAAAAAAAAAAGAAAGAAAAAAAGAGAGAGAGAGAGATTGGAAAAATAAATGTCAAACATTTACTTGGAAAAACAACAGACCTGGAAAATAGATCTAGGAGAGAGAATCTGAGGATCATTAGACTACCTGAAAATTATGATGAATAAAAGAGCTTAGATACTATTTTACAGGAAATCATCAAAGAGAAACTGCCCAGAAGTAATAGAACCAGAAGGTAAAATAGGCATTGAAAGAATTCATCACAAACCTTCTGAAAAAGACCCTAAAATAAAAACTCCAAGGAATATTGTGCCCAAATTTCAAAACTATCATACTAAAGAAAAAAATATTACAAGCACCCAGGAAAAAATAATTCAAATACCGAGGGCCACAATAAGGGTCATGCAAGATCTGGCTGCCTCAACATTAAAAGATCAAAGGGTCTGGAATCTAATATTCCAAAAGGCAAAAGAACTTGGAATGCAGACAAGAATAAGCTACCCAGCTAAGCTGAGCATTTTTTCTCATGGAAGAAGATGGAAATTTAATGAAACAGAGAGATTCCATTTGTTTCTAAGGAAAAAGTCAGAGTTAAACAAAAAGTTTGATCTCCAACCATAGGACTCAGGAGAACCAGAAAAAAGTAAAAGGAACTCTTGAGAACTGTATTTCTGTTGTGGATATACAAAAAAAATCACATGGATAATTTGATTTTCCTGATATAACATAAAAAAAGGAAAGTAGAAATGGAAATGGGATAGTGTCAGAAAAAGGGGAAAGGGAAGATAAAAAGAGGGAAACTAAATCCCATGATGCAGCAAAGGAAACCTATCATGTCTGAGGGAACTTAGAGAGGGGGAGGAACATTGTATGAATCTTACTCTCATCACAGTTGGCTCAAAAAGAAAATAATTGATATATTTATTTTATAGAGAATCTTCTCTTACCTCATTAAAAAATGGGAGAGGAAAAGGGAAAAGGAAAAAGAGTAATAAGGGAAGGGTACAAGAAAGGGTAAGGGATTCAAAGGGAGGAGGGAGGGATCCTTAAGAGGGAGAGCTGTGTGACACAAGTGGGGCAGGGAATAGTAGGGAAAGGGGTAAGGGGGTAAAGAAAAAGAAAAGCACAATCCGGGGATATTAGGATGGCAGGAAATACAGAATTTGTAAGTTTAACTGTAAATGTGAGTGGAATGAACTCTCCTATAAAACAGAGGCAGATTGCAGATTGGATCAAAAGTCAGAACCCTACAATTTGTTGTTTACAGGAAACACATTTAAAACAGGGAGATACATACAGAGTAAAGGTAAAAGGCTGGAGCAGAATCTATTATGCTTTAGACAAAGTCAAAAAACGAGGGGTAGCCATCCTTAAAAGAAAAAAGAAAAATTAAAAAAAAAATAAGCTCTAGAGTACTTAAATTTTATCTTGATAACCCTACATTGCTGGAATAAATCCTATTTGTTCATGGTGTATTATCCTCGGGATAATTATCTGTAATCTCTTTGCTAATATTTTTCAAGGTTTTTGCATCAATAGTCATTAGGGAGATATGTCTAATTTTCTTTCTCTGTTTTTGTCTACCTGGTTTAGGTATCAGTACTTTGCCGGTGTCATAAAAGGGATTTGGTAGGAGTCCTTCATTCCCTATTTTCTCAAATAGTTTACATAGTATTGGAGTTGATTGTTCTTTAAAAGTATGGTAAAATTTACATGTAAATCCATCTGGTCCTGTGTTGGGGTCCCCAACTAGTGCAGACCTGCTGACACCAGCTGGTGTCTGAGCACTCACTCACAATTATCATTGCCTCTATGACCTTTGGAAGACTAAAGTCTCCAGATACAACAGAGCAGGTGTGACACCACTAATGCGGTTAAAGAAGCTGTATTGCTTGGTCCCATCATCTTGTCTCTCCTCCTGCTTTCTTTCCTTCTGCTGTCCTGTTCTTATACCCCTCTCATCAGCCCTACCAACATGCCCCAACAACAAGAATGTATTTAGCTGTTTAGCTTATGTATCCAGGAGCCCAACTACTGAGATGGGGGGGGCCGGAAATCTCGATTTGGTGCATGGTTGATGCCTGTCCTGGCATGTCTAGAGGGTGTGTACCCTGGACCTTTAGCCAGTGAGGCAGAACTCACATCCGGGGCCTCAACATCCATTCCTAAGAGTGAGCTGACTGAAATCCAACCAGCTAAAGACCACAAGGGTCAAATTTGCACAAGACTCATCTTATACAGACTTGTTGCCTTTGCAAATGGGGCATTGTGTGCAAGGTACACAATGAAGGATCTCAAGATTAATGCAGAATCTCGTTTTTCTGTTCCCTAGCATTCTTGTTCCTAGGTACTCTAGCAGTCCTGGGTATTTTTTTCTTAGGGAGTGGATTAATAGCTTGTTTTATTTCTTTTTCTAAATTTCGACTATTCAAGTAATTTATTTCCTCTTCTGTTAATATAGGCAATCAATATTTTTGTACAACATACTGAGCATGTTCCAACTGTAGAACCATTATATCACCATATCACACTAAGTACTAAGTATATGTGAATTAGAGAACCATTATCTCATCAATCACACTGAATAAACACCCTGTTGTACGTATCCTTCTTTCAAGAATACTTTTCCAGAGTTCCCCAATATCTGTGGTCCTCTACACCTTATTATTTCTCTTTTTCATTCAATTTAGCCTTCCCCCTCCCTTTTCTCTTTTCCCATCCTACTTTTCTATAACATGAGAGATGTTTCTTAGTGAAACCAAATAATATTCATTCTTTGGGCCAAATCTGAGGAAAGTAAGATTCACACAATATCCATCATCTTCCGTTCTTTTCCTCATTTATAATATGTTTTCTTCCCCTTCCTGAGATTTAATTTCCCTTATTTTACCTTCACTTTCCCCTTTTTATTCTGTTACAATCCCCTTTCCATCTCAAGTTTTTTTTACATTATGTTTAATATATACATTATAAAATTTCAGATTATGCATGTATTTTCAATGTATACCCATAACAGAAATATAGTTCTCAAGAGTTTATGGTATTTTTTAACTTCTTTATGCTTCTCTTGAGTTTTATATTTGGAGGCCAATTTTTTTTGTTTAGCTGTGATATTTTTATCAAAAATATATGGAATGCACCAGTTTCTTTGAATTCCCATCTTCTTTCCTGAAAGGAAATGCTCAATTTAGCAGGGTAATTTAGTTTTGGCTTCATTCCAAGATCCTTTGTCTTTTGAATATCAGATTCCAGATCCGTTTATCCTTTAAAGTGGAAATTGCTAGGTCCTGAATAATCCTTATTGTGTCTCCTTGGTATTCAAATTGTTTCTTTCTGGAAGATTGTAATATTTTTTCCTTGGTCTGATAGTTCTCAAATTTAGCCATGATATTCCTTGGGGCTTTAATTTTGGCATCTTTTTAGAAGACATTGGGTGAATTATTTCAATAGTCATTTTACCTTCTGTTTCTACGTTATCTGGGCAATTCTCTGATGATTTCCTGAAAGATAGTGTCTAGGCTCTTTTTTTCATCATGTATTTCAGGGAGTCCAATAATCCTTAAATTGTGTCTCCTAGATCTATTTTCCAGATCAGTTGTTTTCCCAATTAAGGATTTTACATTTTTTTCTATTTTTTTCATTTTTTAAAATTTTGCTTGACTGATTCTTGTTGTCTTATTGAGTCATTCATTTCCATTTGTTTTATTCTTAACTTTAGTGTATTATTTTCTTCATTGACTTTTTTACTTCTTTTTTTTCTGTTTCACAAATTATGTTTTTTAAGAAGTTATTTTCTTTTTCTGTTTCACAAAGTCTATTTTATGTTGCCTTTTCCAGACATTCTTGGAAAGCTTTCATTTCCTTTCCCCATTTTTCTTCTAGCTCTTTGAAGATCCTTTTAAATTTCTCCTAGGAGAGCCTTGTGTTATGAGAACTAAATTATATCCCCCTTTGCATCTTCATTTTGAGACAATCTGCCTTTCTTCTCCTCGGGGATTGAAATCTGTCCTTGTCTTCCACTATAAAAGCTGTCAATTGTTAGAGTCCTCTTTACTTTTTTACTCATTTTTTAAAGTTAAGGTCTGCCTTTAAAGTGGGAGAATTTTTCCAAGCCACTGCAGCTATGCTGAATCAGTGCTGATTCACTCGTGATGCTGGGTGAGCATAGCCAGGTCCCCTGAGATTCTGGCATTTGGAGGTTCACTATTGATCTTTTGTGTTTGTGTTAGATGTTTTATTACTTCTCTGCTAATCTACTGGCTTGCAACCATACTGCTGTAAATTTCTCCCTTGCAGATTCTCTGCCATGTAGAGTCTGCAATGCTGGTGAACAGTGAGAGTCTTCTCACAATATGTTGGCTACTGACAGGAACTTATAAGGTTTTTAGTTGACCTGAGATTAAAGTTGTTCCACAGGACTAGCTCATAGTGAGATTGGAAGTACCTGATTTATGTTTGTGCCTAAATAAATTGAGTTTGTAAGAAGTCACAAGTCTTTTCTGATCTTGGTTAAAAAAAGTGAAGTGAATAGGATATCTGCTATTTTAAATTAAGGATGTATATAGAATCACAATTGGCGGAGCCAAGATGGAAGAGATGACACATGTTTCTCTCTGATCTTCTTTACAAACCTCAAAATGAAATCCAGCCCCTGGGGGTCTGGCAGAACCCACAAATATTGGGAGTGCAACAAATTATCAGTAGAAGATAATTTCAAAGATTGCCAGAAAATGTCTGTTTCAACTGGAAATGGGAGGGAGGCTGCCAAAGCAACCAGCTGAGTACAAACTCCAGCGCAGACAGTTCATAATCCTGGGGCAGTACAGTCTCAGTGTGTCACTGTAGATTCCACGTAACAGAGAATTTACAGAAGGAAGCAGACCAGAAAAAGGTGTGTTTCAATCTGAAACAGGAGGGGAGTAGCCTAACACAAACAGTTGACCACAAACCACAGTGCAGACAGCACAGAGCCCTGGGGCATTGCTGTCTTCACCAGCATTGCAGATTGTGGCTCCCTCTTCTGTTTACTGCCTGTCCCCTTCATCTTTACATTATCTGACTGCCCAGTGGCTTTAGACCTTTCCAACTTTTCTTTGTTTCTCTTTTTTTTTTCCTTTATAAGAATTTAAGCTACTTTAGTATAGGGACTGTCTTTGTTATTGTTGTTTTAGTATCATCAGCACTTACCTCAGAGTCTGATACATACTGTCACAAATGTTTAATCAGTCTCACTCTCTCTCTGTCTCTCAATCTCTCTATTTCTGTCTCTGCTCCTCTCCTTCTTTACTTCTGTCTCTCTCTGTGTCTGTGTCTGTCTGTTTGTCTGTCCCTTTTTCTCTTTCTCATGACAAGAGAGAATCTTATCTCTTGTTCTTACCCTATCCAATATCAAAGCTAAGTCAAACAGTATTAAAGAGAAAGATGCCACTTATGCATAGGGCTATAAGGAAGACAAAATATCTGGACCTAAATATATTTACTAATAATTTCTAGTTTTGTTGCTGTTGTTAATATGATAAGAAGGAAAAAGTAAGGTGAAGAATTGGGTTCCTTAATTTTGGTAATTTTTTGCTTTTTAAATCATTCAGTTTCTTCTTCCTCTCCTCCACCCCAAAACTGGGTATTTAGGAAGCTAATATTATTGAAAATAAATGTGTTCTAAATATATGAAAGATGGGAAAACTGAAAAAAGTAAGCTTAATTTCACATATCAAATTTTTCTTTTAGGACTACTTAAGTACTAGCCAGACTGTTCCTAACAGCTTTCTAAAAAGAAACAATAAAAGAAATCATGACAGGTTGCGATTTCAAAGCATAAAGTTATCACTCATAGAAAAAAAGCACTAATTTTTTTTTATAATCTTTATTGCAAGCATCTAAATTTGAAAGAGAGCTGTGTCTTCCCTAAAACATCAATTGCTCTCATTTTTCATAAATGTTATCATGAAAGTGGCAAACAAAACAGTGAGTTTCAATATAAAATGGATGAGATACATGCAAAAATTCAAAGCTATAATTACACAGGTGTATAATATCAGAAAATGTTGTAAGTGATGCTGTTTTACAAAAATATAAGTGGGAGAAGACAATGATGAAAATGTTTATGAAAATATATCTATGACACAGAACTAAAGAGGTAGAGAGATATACTACTCTTAAAAGAAAATATGTGGTCTCCAGGGGAAAATCTCCAAAATTCCCTCCAATCTCTGCTCTTTTCCATTGTCCCTAGTACAATTCATTCAGAAATAGCATTAACATGCACCCTTGAGTGAAGAGATTTCCTTTCAGGGATTTCACTATATTGTCTAGGCTTGTTAGGATTGCAGTTATTTAATAAGACTTCTATAGCTTTGAGAAATACTGGATCCAATTCTCCTGGAAGCTTCATGTGGCTTCTGAGTATGAAATGATGGGTCATGATCTAATATCCCGGGTCCCTAAACCACTATGCAATATAAAGGAAAAAAATCATTAAGAATTAAAATTGGAAGAATTGCTTCAGAGAAGGAAAGTAGTATATTCCAGTTCTCTAGAGGTCTTCAAATTTGGAAGATAGATAACTTTTTAGATATGTTGTCAAGAGAGCATAAAATTAGTTCTAGTAGAAACTTTAATAATCATATAGTTGAAAATATTTTTTTCTGGTAAGGAAACTGAAGCTCAGAGTGGATAATGTTTCATCATAAGTTAAATGTATTTAATATCATAGTATTTAAGAGACACCTAGATAGTACAAATGAACTGAGCACTAGGCTTAGAATCAGAAAAAAAAACCCTAGAATTCAAATTCAGTCTCAAAACCTTGTACTGAATAAGTCACTTGGACATATCACTTAATTTTTATTTACTTTAGTTTCTTCAACTACAAAAGGGAGTTAATAATAATACTTATCTAATAGAGTTGTGAGGCTCAAATAAGATAAAATTTATGAGGCACTTAGAGTGACCAGCACATAGTAGGCAACATTGTTGTTATTATTGCTGTTGTTATTTAGATAGTAAATGACAAAACCAGGCGCAAAAAAATTCTCGATACCAAATTCAGCACTCTCTAATAGTTGGTAAGTCTCAAGGAATTTTTGTTGAGCTCAAGATTGTCATACATGAACTCTGACTTCAAAATTTATGATTTTGTTACTCTAAGAGCTTAAAAACTGTTTTCTACTCAGACAATAATCACATATCAGGAGAACAAGCCATCATCTCATGTCTCTTTCTAGCTGTAGCTCTTTGCAAAAGAAATTCAGAAAATTGCAATTTCACATAGCCTCAATAATGAACTCTTTTTTACATGGAGAGAGACAGAAAGAGACAGAGACAGAGAGACACAGAGAGACAAAGAGAAAGAAGGAGAGTGAGGGAGGGAAAGACAGACAAACAGAGAGATAGGGAGAGAGAGAGAGACACACACACAGAGAGAGAGAGGCAGAGAGACAGGGACAGATAGAGACACAGACACAGAGACAGACACAGAGAAAGAGACACAGAGAGACACACAGAGAGAGAGAGATGGAAAGAGAGACAGAGACAGAGACAAAGAGAGAGGGAGAGTGAGAGAGAGACAGAGAGAGAGACAGAGACACATAGAGAGAGAGAGAAAGAGAGAGAGAGAGAGAGAGAGAGAGAGAGAGAGAGAGAGAGAAACAGAGAGAGAGAGAGAGTTTCATATATGTGGGACAGGGAAGCTAAGTTGTGCAGTGATAGAGCACCAGACTTAGCTTCTTGAGTTCAAAATTGACCTCAGCATACACTGTGGACAAGTCACTTAATCTTTTTTGTCTCAGTTTCCTCATCTGTAAAATGATTCAGGGAAGGAAATGGCACCCCAATATCTTTGTGAAGATAATCCCAAATTAATTTATGAAAAGTCAGACATGACCAAAACCCTGAACAAAAAATTCATACATGTGTATATGTGCATATGTGCATGTACATATGTAGAAGTGTGGGCACTTGTAGATATGCATGCATATAAATACAAACCACTTGCATGTATGTGTACATGTGGGTGTGGCATATGATACACACACATATATACAAATATCTGTGCTAATATGTATACATATATGTGTGTAAATACATATACATGTATATATTTTTTCATTCTTCCTGAGACCTTTGCAACATACGCATTTACCTATACACATAAATAACATCTGCATAAATAATTGTGCACATATGTATATATGCAAGTATGAGCAATGTGTAAATATGCTCTCTATATGCGTGTGACCCTAACACATATATATATTCTTAGCTTACATGCATATTTATGTATATGTGCATAGTCTATGTATACAGTACATATATTCTTATGTATACATAACTATGAAAAATTACATATGCATAACTTGAAAACACCAACTGTAGGTTATTCTGAAGTTTCAAGTAATACAAATTTGAGAGTAAAATGAGACCTTTTGTCCAAATAATATGATATACATGCTGTGTGTGTGTTTCAGACACATTTCAATAAATAATCAAGAAAGAGACAAAAGTTTCAGTTCTACATCATAAACAAAATTCTCATTTTAAATGAAGTCACTGGTGACACTTTAAAACAGTAAAGCATGTGCTTATATTCTGATCTTCATATAAGTAATACAGATGCTTCTATCATACAAGCATGTATGACAAAAAGAATAGTAATCTTTGGCATTTGCATGGTCCTTCAAAATATCATACATACATTATTTTGAATTTATCTTTAGCAAAAACCTTTGAAGTAGGTATTACAAATAACATTAATCCCCATCTCACAAAAGATGAAACTGAGAATCAACAAGAGTATATAATTTGTCCATGGTCATACAATTTATAAAAGTGAGGCAGGATTTGAACACAGGTTTGATTCCAGTACCAAAATTATTACCCTAAGAACATTTTTCCCTGGGAACCTTGTCTTCTCATTAGTGACTCCCTCTTCAGGATCTCAATATTAAGAAAGACTTCACCAAGAACTCTGCTTTTTTGGGGGGCATTTCTACTATGTCTGGATATCCCTTAATTCTGCTTGTTGGTCCTATCATCTTTCTTCCTCTTTCCAATTCCAGAACTCTTGTTTGTGCTATTCTCTTCCATTACAATATAATCTTCTAGAGACTATGGACTACAGTCTTTTGTAGGCATGGAGTTTAACAGAATGAGAAAACTTAATAAAGCACTATCTGTCTCCATCTCTGTCTCCATCTGTTTCAGTCAGTATCTCTGTCTATATCTCAGTTTCAGTCTCTTTCATCTGCCTACCTACCTACCTGTCTATCTGCCTATCTATCTGTCTGTCTGTCTGTCTATCATTCATCTATAGTATTACTACTGAAACTGAAGTCCTATGGAAAAAGCATAGTCACTTCACTAGAATGTTAAGAGAGTTGGGCACTGTTGTTCATTTCGCCCGTTGGTGAGATGAAGATGCTCTAATGATATTCCCCAGAGTGAAGAAGATAGCAGCAACAGAAGATTTTTTTACCCCCTTGCATTCACATATACTGGCCAGAAGCAAGTATAGCTTTGCTAATTTTAATTAAGGCTGAATTGCTACAAGCCCTGACAAATATCATACACACATCCATGTGCTTGCATACATGGACAGAAAAACACTGAAAAGGAATTGACCATTATGCTTCCTATTAATTTTGCATCCAATTTTCCAGTTAAGCTAATTTATCTAGAACAATTTTCAACACACATAACACACACACACACACACACACACACACACACACACAAATCCATGATAATTAGGCCTGAAGCATTGTGGAGATGAAATTAGAGCCAGAATAGGTATAGAAACAAGGCAGAGTTTTCTCCATTTGAACCCATTTAAATATGTATTTCTAGGGAATCTAGTCTTCCTTATATTAAAATCAACCAGACATAGGATATTATAATTTATTGTAGGAATATTACATTCCATGTGAGATTTCAGGAGAAGGATTTCTTTAGGCTTGTTCTAGATAAAGATGTTTTCAGTCTACTTACAGACCTTTCTGAGAAATATAATTTCATAAATAACCCAGAGGGCAATTGAAAGTTATGTTGGGTATAAATAGGCTATAACACACTGCCAGTGGCTTATATATAAGCAATAGCATTAAATGCATTAAGGGTCTATATGACTAGAAGATGATTGCATTCACTATTGTTACATGGAATGTGAGCACTGGACAACAAGATATACAATAAGATTCATCCGGAAAGTTGAGCATCTCTTCTTGGGAGAGAAATCAGCAGTTATATCTATAGTTAGCATCTCTGAGGGAAATGAGGCTGACAAATGAAAGCCAGCTTATCAAAGTCAGATCTGGATACACATTTTTCCCAGATGACCACAGAGAAATGGAATGCCATGAAGCTGGCATAGGTTTTACAATTAAAACCTGTCTAGTCAACAATCTCACATGCCTACCAAAAGGAGTGAACAGCAGGCTCATAACAATGCAATTGCCACTTTCAGGAAAGTGACATGTCACAGTATATATGCTCCTATTATGACGAATCCTAATGAGATCAAAGAAAAAGATTCATGATGACCTGAAGACCCTTATTATCAATGTGCTAAATGAGGACAAATTATAATTCTGGGTGATTTTAATGCAAGAGTAGGCATAGACTGAAGGGAATCATTGAAAGAAATGGAGTTAGCCACAACAATATCAATGCTCCTTAGTACTGAAGATTTACCTATACACCTCTTCACCAATAATGTTTTTGTTCACCTAAATAAAAAAAAAATTTTGTGAATGTCACCTCACAGAAAACATTAAGATCTTATAAACTATATCATTATAAAGGGAAGAGATTGACAGGTCATAAAAGCAATGAAAGTGATGTATGATGAAAAATGCTCAATTGATTGGAGAATTATCCTCTTCAAGGCAAATAAAAATATTTAACACAAGCAGTCACTACCAAAACATTATCATTTCTCCAAGATGGCACAATTTGTTATTAATCATTTGTTGCTAACATTTCCTTAGGGAAACTGCTAAGCCAACACATGATTGGCAACCATGGAATAGAAAAGGAGTGGGAAGTTTTCAAAGATTTGGTGTATATCACTGCATTACTCATATGAGACAGAGAACACTCCCAAACATCAGGACTGTTTTGATGAAAATGATGGAGAAATACAGATGTTGGTAACAGAAAAATGAGAATTTCATAGGATTTCCCAGCAGAAGGATTTCTCAACAGGATAGTTTGTCTCTAAGAAGGCAGCATTTAACTCCAACAAAACTGAAGTACAAGCTAACCTTAGAGAGTTGGAGGATTCTTGGCTCAGTAAGAAGTCAGATTAAATTCAGTTTTATGCTGATAGTAACAATTCAAACCATTTTTATGATTCCTCAAATGTTACAGGTCAACGACTTATAGTGCATCTCAACTACTCAGTACTGATGGAACCAAATTGAATATTGATAAGACCATTATCCCAGAAAGACTGACTCAATGCTTTCATGGTATTCTCAACAGACCAACATTAACCAATGTTGAAGCCATGGATGATATAACTTAGGCCAAAGTCAATTTCTTTCTTATTGGAATCCTTACAAAGTGTTAAGTCATTAGAATTGATAGAGACAATAATTATCTAATTTAGCATGGTTCAGTATGATTGATCTGATCCTACAGGGAGATGTTATGGGCCAGAACTTGAAACAAGGTACTAAGTGGAATTGATGGAAGTAATGCTTGTGTACTTGGGTTTGCACTTTTAAGAGTTTACACATTAGAGCTCACACATTGGACTTCACAAATACAGGAAATGCACAAAGTTACATTTGTAACTTTGTGAATTCACACCTCCCATAATCCCACTCTCAGAGGAAGAATCAACCTTTTACACCGAGCATAAAAAGAGTTTCAGTCACTCAGTCAGTTCAGAAGAAACCACGAGTTGGAGTTGAGCCAGAAGTCACTTTGGGAGATTGACAGAGTGAGAGAGCACTCTGGGAGATACAGAAGCCCACTCGGATTCATTCCATATTCCACCTTTGTGCTGGCTGGAGGCTGAAGGTTTTTGGTCCTATTTAAAAATAAAGGACAGCAATTAAACAACTATGATGGGAATAGAAATGGGGAAATCATGTAATAATAACTAGAAACAATAAATACTTAGTGATACATCAGTGCCTTGGGATTAATTTAAGAAAATATTAAGACGACTTCCTATTTATTAGGTGATTTTCTGGACAATATATGGGATGGTTACAAGATTGTGAATCAGTAAGGATGGAAATTTATGAAGGGACTATTAACTGCATTAATCACTGGAAAGAGAACTCAAGCCTCAATTACGAGTACTCTAAGACAATTGATTTCTGAAATAAAATGGGGGGGGGGAAAGAAGAGGTTCATAGTTCTCCTTGAGAAGATAATCTAGAATGTATGGGGAAAACTTAGTTTCATCTCAGGACCATAAGATTGATTATCCTGAAACATTTCATTTGTATTAATTATTTCCTTCAATTTAAATGAGCTAATCTGAAAACTATACCCATGTAATATTCCTGTTTGTCAATTTTCACTAAAGATATCTTTCTACTCAATTCCTATTCTGCTCAATTATACCAATATGAAGTTTAATTTCCGTTCTTGCAGATTATACTAAATAGGCCTTGTGAAGACAGAAAAGCATTGTGTATGAGTCGTGTGGTAGCCAGGTGACACAGAGAATATTGAATGTTGGTCTGAGTTGGGAAGACCTGAGTTCAAATCCATTCTTAGACTCTTAGTAACTGTGTAATTATTTAAACTCTGTCTATATCAGTGCCCTCAATAGTAAAATAAGTATAACAATAATAGCTACCTAGCACAGTAGTTCTGTGGATAAAATGAGATAATATTTGCAGAACATTTTGCAAATCTGAATTTTCTTGTACTATAGCTTTTGATAACATTTCATGATCACTTGATGACTGTTCTCACTTTTGCCCTGTGTTTTCTTTCATCTGACCTTCTATGGCACATTTTATCTAGTCAGCCTCCTCTCAATTTTTTTTTTAAGTTTACTGATCTTCTTTCTAAATTGACATCCACAAGTGAACACAATATTCTAGATGTTGTGTGACCAGGGCAAAATAAACTGCCCTGTCACTTTATTATTTGTAGAAGCTATATTTCTGTCAGTGTAATGCATAGAAACACAATTGAGTTTGCACTCTACTAAACATTCCCTAATTTTTTTTCATACAAATCAATAATGAAGTTACCATTATCTTACAGAGAAGTTTCAGAACTGCATTAATAATGTTTTCTCATCAGGGATTTGAAACCAGCAAAATCACTGGTCTAAAAACTATTCTTGTGTATTTCATTTCTAGCTTCCCTGTCTTTTCTCATACCTGAAATATAGTCCTTTATATGAGAGATAATAAATTGAACCTGTACTTCATGCAAATCACTATTAACCTGTTTGATATTATTTTGTAGGGGAAGTGAATGTAAATTCTGATATCAGCCTTCAGAGATTTACTTGACTAGTCAAAGGAATTTAACTAAAAATCCTTAACCTTTGTATTTCCTTGTTATAATGATCAAGCCCAGTGTAGCAGAAGGTACTCAATGACATGAAAAAAATCCCCCAGCTATTTTTTCTTCCCCTCCTTCCCTCATTACCCCTTTATTGTCCAACATGGGGAGATGGTACTGAAAATTTGGTCAATAAATGATTCTGGTTTCTGAACTGAGTCCTGCCTTTCTACTGGTTCATTGTCTCATGTATATGTTTTGACATCTATTTATCAGTCCAGGTCATGAGTCTGCTCATTAGCTTATTAGGGCCTCCTGAAATATCAAGAGAGTTCCATTAAGTTCATTAGCCCATTTGTCAATCAATGTGATTTTGTATTTATATAGAGTCTTCTGAAAGATTAGGATCAAAGCCTATCAACCAATGAGATTCTGTATTTTTAATTTAAATTTTAATCAAATTTTAAATTTAATAATTTAAAGTTATATCTTTATTGTGCTGCTATCAAGCATTATAAAAACAAAGCTCTGGGGGGAGGAAAACATCTCAGGTCATGAGGAAGATCTGAAGTTTACTTCATTAGAGAGAACCATAGACTCTTTAATAAAGTGCTATTGACTTAGAGCTCTGCCTGAATTTCTTGTATTGTAGGTAGAAAACATTTGAATCCCATATTCAGCATATCTGGCTTTCAGAATCCCAAATTTTCTTCAAGTATTTATCTCAACTATCCCTTCCATTGATCTCATGGTGCATGCCAGGAGCCATATCTGTGAAATCAGATGACTTAGATTCAAATCCCCCTTCGATGCTAACTATCTTTATATTTTCTAGGTGATCATCTAATTTCCCTGGGTTTCTGTTTCCTTATCTATAAAATAGGGATTGTATTAGATGATCTTTGAGGTCTTTTATTATTCTACATTTATGATCCTGTGATCTCCTCCTCAATATAATGCTTTCTTTCTCAAATTATTTTATTTTTATTTAATATGATACATCTATAACTATTTATAGATGTATCATATTAAGTAAAAATAAAATAATTATTTTAGGATATATGCTTCCTCAAAACATGGTATTTTTCAAAAATTCCAATACACTTTGTCTTATACATAGTAAGAAGTTAGTATTTTTTTTTGTTGTTAGCAATTCTGAAAAAAAGATATGCTATTTGACAGAACATCAATTTATATATTATTAGAACTATTCATGTTTAGGCTAGATGGCCATGAAATAAGACAATATTTCTGAGATATCTTACGGGAAATTTATACTAAGTAGAAAGTTGCACCCTAGGGTTACTTCCAAGTTAAGAATTATGAGTGCAATAGACATGCTATAAACAAGGTCATCCTTCCAAAATTTTAGAATATCTGTTATTGAATTTGAACCATAAAGAGGAAATGAGGGGTTATTACTTTTAAAGGCATACATTCATCTCTGTATTTCTTTAAAACTGTAATAACAGAAGCAGAAAGTTGGAAGAGACCTCAAAGACCATCTGATCTAAACCATCTCCAAGTAAAAATATTCAATATAATATATCTGACAAATGGTCTTCCAGCCTTTGCTTCATCTCCAATAGCAAAATATTTCATTTTTGGATTTACCCAATTAGTGTAAAACTTTTCTTGGGAGGAGTAGCTAATATAAAGAGATGGAAAAGAAATCTGGTGTGATAAATATATATTTATTTATGTTAGTGTGTACAATATTGATATTTACATATTATGAGGGAAAAAACAACAGAAAATGGCATAAGGCTTAAAGATATTTAATAGGTTTTTGACATTTTCTCTTATTCAACTCTACAACAATCATTTTAAAATGCAGAGTAAAATAGGGAAGTTTTTACTCTGTCTTTAATGTTTTATTTGTCAAATAAATGATTTGGTTTATAATTTTGGAAGAAAAATATCTGAGGGGACTACAATTAAATTATCATATTAAAACATGTTTATAGTTACTATAGGGATAAAAAGGAGCATTTTTGAGCTATTTACATTTTTAGGCAATATAAGTTTGTTTCAAATATCCTGAATTATGTCAAATAAGGTAGTTAGGAAAGCATTCAGGCACTCTAGAGGCTTTCTCTATCAGCTTATGTAGGAAAACATAAGCTAAGATAATTTGTGTTTTAAATACGTTGTATGTTAATGGAGCCTTAGTTTTTCTTAGTTTTGAATAAGATTAATTTCAAAAACAAAGCTGAATCTTCATATGAAAAACACATACATTTTTAATCTATTGAATATTTTTCACTTCACATAAAGTTTGTAGGTGACAAGAAAATAGTGTATCCTGAAAGGTAGCTCATTCTCTGTATATTAAATATCCACCCACAGAACATTCATCAATATTATATGGATTTGATTAATGATTTTCTATCAGCACTACGACAAGATCTTTTTATTGATCCTCTCAGTCAGCTACCTTTCTCTCAAACAAGTTATCAATTATTTGTATTAGTGAATGGGAGAGTGGGGATATCTGGTTTAATTTCCATCTAATGTTCACATAAAAAGAAAACATCAAGTTGGAAGCAGCTCGCTGTGGACTTTAAAAGGTTGAAGCCTAACTTCAATTTAGGAAGATTCAGTTTGAATCAGATCTTGATTGTTTCCTAGGGCTTCACTTGTTGAATGGTTTGAGATTCTATTTCTCCAAGAAAGGATTCTAAGAGTTTAGATTCTGGAGAAACAAAACAAGGCTAAAAAGAGTTCTCTCTCACCTGTGAAATCTTACAGCCCATAGAACCCTTCATCTTGTTTATCATCCATTCACAACATTCTACATTAAGAATAGAGTGGTAAATATTAAAAAAAAATTCCAATTTAATTTTTCTTTTTTAAAATTTTATTAAAAATTTAATTTATGGAATAAAATAAACATTTACATAACATAGTACAATTCAAAAAGATAGAGCCAAGATAATAGAGTAAGCAGTGAATCACTGTAACTCTCTTAAGTTCACCACAGGGGAAGCATGAAATAGCATCTCAAAACAAGTCCTAGGGCTGTGGAAGCAGCAAGGAGATGGGGTGAAATAATATTTTAGTCCATGAACTTAGAGGAATGGCAGGAGAAGTCCATCTTACTCAGGCAAGAGAGTCAAGGAGAGGAATTTTCCCAGAAAGTCAGCAGCAAGCCCACTTCATTAAATAAGGAGGAGATCCTCAGCCCAAGTATGATGAAACGGGCAAACAATAACACAGTACCCTCCATGTGCCTTGCCATAGCCAGAAGAGCCTGCAGACTTCAGTGCCAGAAGTTAGCATGTGTTTCAGTGTAGCCCCGGATAAACCAGATGTACTCCAGCATCCAGAGACCACCACATGAGAGTGTAATCCTGTGCAAATGCAGAAACATGCCTCAGGTCTCAGCACATATCAACTCAGCACCAAGTAAGCCAGATTCCTACAGCCTTCTGCAGTGGCAGTCATTCTCCACTCTTGTCTGATCCTTTCAGTGCAGCATCAAACACAACTGTTTACTGTGGGCCTTAGGGCAACATCAGTGCAGTATCACATATATAGTTAGGGCTTGCACACCCTGGCACAAGAAGACTGAGACAATTCTCCTTTCAACTTGCAACTTCCTTAAAGAGGACAGTTGGGCAAAATGAACAAAAAATGTACAACAGCTAATTAAGGAAATTGAGATCTTAAAAGTCAGAATTGGACTAATGGAAACTAATAAGTCTATGAGTAGGAAACATCAAAAATCAATCAAGTAAATTAAAAAAGAATAAAAAAATAGTAAAAAAACTTTAAACTACCTCATGGGAAAACAATTGACCTGGAAAATAAATCTAGCAGAGACAATATCAAAAATATTGGATTACCTGAAAATTCATAATCAAAAGAAGGAATTGAAAAGTATCTTCAAGAAAATTACTAAGAAACACTGTTCTGATATCCAGGAACTAAAGGGGAAAATGTTATTGAAAATACCCATCCTATATCTCAATAAAGATATCCTAAAATTAAAACTTCAAAAAACATTAGACTCCAATTTTAGAATTATCACATAAAGGAAAAATATGCTACAAATGGTCAAAAAGAAACAAATCAAATATTAGGGGGTCACAATCAGAATTACAAAGAATTTGACATATATAACATTACAGGATTAGAGATCATGAGATTTGATAGACTAGAAGATGAAGCTTGGATTATAACCAAGAATCACTTACCCACTGAAATTAAGCATAATACATCTAGTCATGAATTAAGCACAATACACTCATTAAAATAAAAGAATTTCAAGCTTTCCTAAGGACAAAAGTCAACCAGAAATTTGATCTTAATTATCAATTTCCAAAAGAAGTATAAAGAGGTAAAAAGGGAAAAGAAAATATAATGGATTCAATAGAACTGAACTATTTACATCGTACATGGGGAGATGATATTATTAATTATTATAATTATTAATAATAACACTCAGAGTATAGCTGGAAATAATATACAAAGACAGAGGGTACAGATATAAGGTAGGGGGGAATGGAATAAAAATAAATTAATGGATGTTAATTTGATCTCTTTTTCTTTCTTCCTTTCGTTATTCAAATTAAGATAACAAAAAGAAGGAAGAAAAGAAAGAAAGAAAGAAGGAAAGAAGGAAAGAAGGAAGGAAGGAAGGAAGGAAGGAAGGAAGGAAGGAAAGAAGGAAAGAAAGAAGGAAGGAAGGAAGGAAGGAAAGAAGGAAGAAAGGAAGAGTTAGAAAGAAAGAAGAATATCAGATGTCAAAATATCAAAATTGAAAAGGATGAATGGACCATCAATGAAAAATTAAAGCATGTGTTTGAAAATATTTGCCTAATTCTATGCCAATAAATCTGACAATATGAGTGAAATCAATGAATATTTACAAAGATATGTTATCTAGATTAACAGATCATGAAATAGAACCTCTAAACAGCTCTGTCTTAGCAAAAAAAGAAACTGAACAGGCCATTAATGACTCCCTAGGAAAAAATACCCAGGGCCCAATAGGTACATGAATAAATTGTACTACAATTTAAAGAAAAATGCATTCCAATACTATATTAAGTATTTGAAAAGATAAGTGAAGAAGTTTCATCAAACTAGATATTAGGGGCTAATACCTAAACCAAAGGAGCTAAAATAGAGAAAGAAAAGTGTAGACCAATTTCCTTAATGAATAATAATGCAAAAATATCTGAACAAAATATTAGCAAGATGATTACAACTATATATCACAAGGATTACAAACAATGACCTGGTAGAATTTTATGAGGAAGATAGAATTAATTCAATTTAAGAAAAAAAACTATTAACATTATTGACCATATCAATAGCAATATCATCAGACATTATATGATTATCTCAATGGATTCTGAAAAAAAAAACACTTTGACAAAATGCAATGCCTATTCCTATTAAAAACAAGAGAGCATAGGAATAAAAGTAGTGTTCCTTAAAATAGCAAGTATTATTTTTTTTAAACCATCAGCAAGCATTATATGGAATGTCAATTTGCTGAAAGCTTTCCCAATAAAGCAAGATAAGATAAAGAGTGAAGAAACAATGCCCATTATCACCAATATTATTCAATATTTTGTTAGAAATGCTAGTTAGATCAATAGGAGAAGAAAAAGAAATCACAGGAATTAGAATAGACAATGAGGAAACAAAACTATCACCCTTTGCAAGAGACCCTTCTTAAGCCCACTGTAGCAGGAATTCACAGTGGGTTCAGACTTGGTTTTCACTTGGGAGTTAACAGGTCAGGGCATTATGTGAGCAAGTAGAATAAAGACTTTAAGTTTGCACATGGCTGTTCTAGAGTGTGCTATCAATTATTAAACTATTATTCAAGAAATCATAGCTAGAGACCTCTGAAGGCCTCAGAAGAGGTGAGTTAGGTTAAAGTTAATTGACCCTGCAAAGGTCAATGGCCAGAGGATTCTATGATACTCTGGGATTAAAAGAGACTGGCAATGTAAAGGTTACAGAGTAATGCTAGGGCATCCACAAATGAAATGACTTCCTGGAATTAAGCATTACTGTACTTTAAGCGTTAACCACTCTGCCCTGGTTGCAAGCCTGTAAATCAGCAGAGAAGTTATAAAACACCCAACACAAATACAAAAGATCAATAGTTGTTATGTACCAGAACTCTGAACTTGAAACAAAGGATTCTTACAAGGTACTAAGTCAGTAGAATTGATAGAGACAATAGTTATCTAATTTAGCATGGTTAAGTATGATTGATTTAATCCTACAAGGAGATGTTATGGACCAGAACTTGAAACAAGGTACTAAGTGGAATTGAGGAGACAATGGTTAAATCTAGTTTAGCATTGATTTAATCCTACAACATGTTAATAATGATTTCCTGGTGATATAATGATTGTTGTATACTCAGTGTGGGGCATATAAGCAAGAAACTCTCAGAGTCAGAAAGAGAAGCTCACTAGAAGCTCTCGGAGCCTCAGCCAGGATTCAGTCAGAGAGATTCAGAAGTTGGAGAATGTAGGCAGGAGCTCAAGCTCTCAGAACCAAGGCCAGACTGAAAGGCTCTCTAGAAAGATGCTCACCCCCAGGAAGGAGATTATAAAGGATGGACTATAAGAAAGCTAACCGGGGTGCAGAAAAGGAGACTAGACTTGGAAAGAGATAATAAAGGATTTGGACTTTAATCTCTGGCTGCACTTGTGGTGATTACTGAACTAAAAGAAAGGCTGCCTCCTGAGACCCCAAGAAAACCCCAACAAGAGAACATTACATTTTAGAGAGAATATTACAAATAGTGAACCCCAAAACCCAGAATCTCAGGGGACCTGGCCATGCCCACCCAGCACCAGGAATGAATCAGCACTGACCCAGCAGAGCTGCAATCACTTGGAAAACTATCCCACCCTAAAAACAGACCTTACCTTAAAAAAAAAAAAGTAAAAAAATTAAAGAGGACTCTAACAATTGACAGCTTTTCTGGCAAAAGAAAAGATTTCAAAATCTGAAGAGATAGATTAAAGGCAGACTGTCTCCAGATGAACCCCCAAAAGGTGATATAAGCTGGTCCCTGTCACACAGAGCTTTGCTAGAAGAAATTACAAAGGATTTTAAAATAAAGTCAGAAGAAAACTGGGGAAAGGAAATGAACACTTTGCAAGAGGGTTTGGAAAAGGCATTACAGAATAGACTTAGTGAAATGGGGGGGACAGTATATAACTCATTAAAAGATAGATTTGATAAAATGGGAAAAAAAGCAACTCTTAGAAAAAACAGAATTTGTGAAACAGAAAAAGAAAATAGCTCCCTAAAAACAGAATTTGTGAAACAAACAAAAAATAACTCCTGGAAGTGGAATAAGAAAATTACTCTTTAAAAACAGAATTTGTGAAATGGAAATGTAAAAACAAATTCCATAGAACAAAACATTTAAAAATTCAGTTGGACAAATACAAAAATAAGTAAAAAAAAGTAAATAAGGAAATTAACAAACTAAATTTAAGAATTGAAAAGATGGAAATGAATGACAATAAAACAACAAGAATCCGTCAAGCAAAACCAAAAAAAAAAAAAAAAATGGAAAAAATGGAAAATACCTAATTGGGAAAACAACTGAACTGGAAAATAGATCTAGGAGAGATAATCTTAGGATTATTGAATTCCCTGAAATATATGATGAACAAAAGATCCTAGACACTGAAAGAGCCTTTCAGGAAATCATCAAAGAGAACTGCGCAGATATCATAGAAAGAGAAGATAAAATGACTACTAAAAGAATTCACCAAACACCTCCTGAAAGAGACCCCAAACTTAAAACACTTAGGGATACTGGACTAAATTTGACAACTATCAGGCCAAGGCAAAAATATTACAAGCAGTCAAAGAAACAATTCAAATACCGAGGAGCAACAATAAGAATTACTCAGGACCTGGCAGTTTCCACTTTAAAGGATCTAAGGGCCTTTAGTATGATATTCTGCAAGGCAAAGGAACTCAGAATGGAGCCAAGAATAAATTAACCTGCTAAACTGAGCATTTTATTTCAGTGAAGAAGATGGACATTCAATGAAACTGGTGAATTCCATTTATTTTTAATGAAAAGACCAGAGCTAAACAAACAAACAAAAAATTGACTTCCAATTATAGAAATCAAGAGAAGCATAAAAAGATAAAAATAAAAATAGAAAACTTTTCAGAACTATATTTCTGTTATGGGCATATATTGAATGGCCATGTATAATCTGATTTTATTGTTATAATATAAAAAATAAATTAAAGATAGAAAGGGGGTTGTAAAAGAAAAAAAGGGAAATGAGGGAAATTGAGGGAAATTACATCTCAGGAAGAGACAAAGAAAATCTTTTATAATTAAGGGAAAGAAGAGAGGATGATGAATATTGTATGAATCTGACTCTCATCGGATTTGGCCAAAAGAAAGAATATTAGATATATTTAGTTTCACCAAGAAACAACTCTGATTTTATAGAAAAGTGGGAGGGGAAAGGGAAAAAGGGAAGGAAGAGGGTGCTAAATAGAAGGGAAAAGAGGCATAAGAAAGGGGAAGGTTCATTTATATATATATATATATATATATATATATTTTATTATAGCTTTTTATTTACAAGATATATGCATGGGTAATTTTTCAGCATTGATAATTGCAAAACCTTTTGTTCCAATTTTTCCCCTTCTTCCACCCCATCTCCTCCCCCAGATGGCAGGTTGACCAATACATGTTAAAATATAGTTAAATACAATATATGTATACATGTCTATATAGTTATTTTGCTGTACAAAAATAATTGGACTTTGAAATAGTGTACAATTAACCTGGGAAGGAACTAAAAAATGCAGGCGAACAAAAATAGAGAGATTGGAAATTCTATATAGTGGTTCATACTCATTTCCCAGAGTTTTTTGCTGATTGTAGCTGCTTCAATTTATTACTGCTCTATTGGAACTGATTTGGTTCATCTCATTGTTGAAGAAGGCCATGTCCATCAGAATTGATCATCATATAGTATTGTTGAAGTATATAATGATCTCCAGGTCCTGCTCATTTCACTTAGCATCAGTTCACGTAAGTCTCTTCAGGCCTTTCTGAAATCATCCTGCTGCTCATTTCTTACCGAACAATAACATTCCATAATATTCATATGCAACAATTTATTCAACTACTCTCCAATTGATGGGCATCTACTCAGTTTCTAGTTTCTGGCCACTACAAAGAAGGCTGAGGGGCAGATTCTTTAAAGGGGAAGGACGGCTTGAGGCAAGTAATGCTCATAAGTAGTATACTAGGGAGGAGGAAAAGGAGAAAAGGATAGAGAAAAGTATAATTTTGGGTTAATAAGATGGCAGAAAATACAGAATTAGTAGTTTTAACTGTAAATGTAAATGGGGTGAACTCTCCCATAAAACATAAGCAGATAGCGAACTGGATTAAAAGGCAGAATCCTACAATATGTAGTTTGCAAGAAACACATTAAAGCAGAGTGATACATGCAGAGTAAAGGTAAAAGGCTGGAGTAGAATCTATAATGCTGCCAGTAAAGTAAAAGAAAAAAAAAAAAAGACAGCATTAACCAGCCTCATCTCAGATCAAGCAAAAGCAAAAAAATGATTTGAATAAAAGAGACAAGAAAGAAAACTACATCTTGTTAAAGGGTACCATAGAAAATGAAGCAATATCAATATTAAACATATATGCACCAAATGGTGAACATCTAAATTCCTAAAGGAGAAATTAAAAGAATTTAAAAAAAATAGAAAAATGTAATAGTGGGAGATCTCATCCTTGCTCACTCAGAACTTGATAAATCAAACCAAAAAAATAAATAAGAATGAAGTTATAGAGTTACTATATAAGTTATAGAATACCAGAAAAACTATATAGGATAGACCTTTGGAGAAAATTGAATCTTCTCAGCAGTTCATGGAACCTATGCAAAAACTGACCATATATTAGAACATCAAGACCTTAAAAATCAAGTGCAGAAAGGCAGAAATAGTAAATGCATGTTTTTCAGATCAAAGTGCAATAAAATTACATTCAATAAAGGGACAAGGGAAAATAGACCAAAAAAAAATTGGAAACTAAATAATCTCATACTAAAGAATGAATGAGTGAAACAATAAATCATAGAAACAATCAATAATTTCATCCAAGAGAATAGCAATAATAAGACAAAATACCAAAATTTGTTGGAATCAAAGCAGTAAAAAGAAAAATGTTATATCTCTAGAAACTTACTTGCATGAAATAGAGAAAGGGAATATAAATAAATTGGGCTTGCAACTACAAAAGCTAGAAAAAGAACAAATTAAAAACCCCCATTCAAATATCAAACTTGAAATTCTAAAAATAAAATGAGAGATCAATAGAATTGAAACTAAAATCAAACTCTTGAATTAATAAATAAAACTAAGAGTTGGTTTTATGAAAAAAAAAACAAAATACATAAATCTTTAGTTAATTTGATTAGAAAAAGGAAAGAGGAAAATCAAATTGTTAGTCTCAAAAATGAGAAGGGAGAACTATCAACCAATGAAGAGGAACCTAGAGCAATTACAAGTTACTTTGCCCAACTTTATGCCAATACATTTTACAACATAAGTGAAATGGAGGGATACTTACAAAAATATAGATTGCTCAGATTAACAGAAGAGGAAATAAATTACTTGAATAGTCCCATTTTAGAAAAAAAAATAGAAAAAGCTATTAATCAACTCCCTAAGAAATAAACTCCCCAGAACTAGATGGATTTATATGTGAATTCTACTAAACATTTAAAAAAACAATTCACTCCAATATTATGTAAACTATTTCAAAGAATAGAGAATGAAGAACTCCTACCAAATTCCTTTTAAGGCACAGACATGGTCCTGATACCTAAACTAGGTAGGATGAAAACAGAGAAAGAAAATTATAGACATATCTCCCTAATGAATATTGATGGAAAAATGTTAAACAAAATATTAGCAAAAAATTACAAATAATCACCCCCAGGATAATACAACATGACCAAGTAGGGTTTATATTAAAACCCCAGGGCTGGTTCACTATTAGGAAAACTGTTAGCATAATTGACAATATCAATAACCTAATTAAAAAAACAACAACATATGATTATCTCAATAGATACAGAAAAAGTATTTGATAGAATCCAACACCCATTCCTACAATATAGGAATAAATGGACTTTTCCTTAAAATAGTCAGTAGCATCTATTTAAAACCATCAGCAAGCATCATATATAATGAAGATAAACATCACTAACAAAATCCATCAGCAACAGATTCAAAAAGAAATTCCATGTAAAATAACTGTCAATAATATAAAATATTTGTGAATTTATCTGCTAAGGGAAAGTCAGGAACTACATAAGTAAAACTACAAAAAGACTTGCACACAAATAAAATCATATCTAAGCTATTAGAAAAATATCAAGTCTTCTGGATAGGTTGAGCAAATATAGTAAAGGTGACAATACTCCCTAAACTAATTAAATTAAATTAAATTAATTAAATTGGGGATTGGGGATTGTGCCAGAAAAAAGCAGAAAGAAGTAGTAAAATGAGGGAAATTACATCTCAGGAAGAGGCAAAAAAAAACCCTGTTATACTAGAGGAAAAGAAAGGAGGATAATGAACATTGTATGAATCTTACTTTCATAAGTTTTGGGTCAAAGAGAGAACATTAGATATATTTGTTTTCACCAATAATCTTCACTCACCTTATAGAAAAGTGGGAGAGGAAAGAGTAAAAGGGAAGGAGTTGGCTAAATAGAAGGGAAAACAGAAATAGTATGGGAAAGGTATAAGAAAGGGGGAGGGTCTCTAAAAGGGCAGGACTGCTTGAGGCAAGTACTGCGCATATGTAAAATACTTAGAAGACAAAGTGGAAAAGGAAATAGAAAAGTATAATTTGGGGTTAATAAGATGGCAGGCAATAGAAAAGTAGTAGTTTAACAGTGAATTTGAATGGGGTGAACTCTACCATAAAGTGCAAGTGGATAGCAGACTGGATTAAAAGCCAGAATCCTACAATATATTGTTTACAAGAAACACATTTAAAGTATAGTGATATATACAGAGTAAAGGTAAAAGGCTGGAGCAGAATCTATTATGCTTCAGGTAAATTGAAATAAAAAGCAGGAGTAGCTATTCTGATTTCAGACCAAGCAAAAGCAAAAACTGATCTAATGAAAAGAGATAAGGAAGGAAACTATATCTTCCTAAAGGGTATCATAGGTAATGAAGCAATATCAATATTAAACACATATGCACTGATGGTGTAGCATCTAAATTTCTAAAGGAGAAATTAAGAGAGTTACAAGAAGAAATAGACAGCAAAACTATAATAGTGGGAGAACTCCACCTTGCTCTTTCAGAGCTAGATAAATCAAACCACAAAAAAAATAAGAAAGAAGTTAAAGAGGTAAATAGAATAGTAGAAAAGTTAGATATGACATCTTTGGAGAAAACTGAATATAGACAGAAAGGAGTAAACTAACTTCTCTGCAGTTTATGGAATCTATACAAAAACTGTCCATATAGTAGGACATAATGACCCCAAAATCATATGCAGAAAAGTAAAAATAGTAAATGCATTTTTTTCAGATCATGATGCAATAAAAATACATTCAATAAAAGGCCAGGGGAAAATAGACCAAAAATTAATTCAACACTAAATAATCTCATTCTAAAGAATGATAGGGTGAAGCAGCAAAATATAGACTCAATTAATAATTTCATCCAAGGGAATGACAATAATGAGACAACATACCAAAATTTGTGGGATGCAGCCAAAGCAACAATAATGGGAAATTTTATATCTCTAGATGATTTCTGCATAAAATAGAGAAAGAGAAGATCAATGAATTAGGCTTACAATTGAAAAAGATAGAAAAAAGTACAAATTAAATCTTCCCATTCAAATAGCATACTTGAAATACTAAAAATAAAAGGAGAGATCAATAAAATCAAAACAAAAATATTGAATTAATAAATAAAATAGCAGGTTTTATGGGGAAAATACAACAAAATATTTAAATCTTTTTGTTAATTTGATTAGAGAAAGGAAACAGGAAAGTCAAATCATTAGTATAAAAAATGAAGAGAAAACTTTCCACCACTGAAGAGGAAAGTAGAGCAATTATTAGGAGTGACTTTGCCCAACTTTATAGAAATAAATTTGACAACCTAAGGGAAATGGAAGAATATCTACAAAAATATAGATTGACTCAATTAACAGAAGGGGAAATAAATAATTTGAATAGTCCCATTTTAGAAAAAAGAAATAGAGCAAGCTATTAATCAACTCCCTAAGAAAATATCCTCAGGACCAAATGGATAAACATGTGAATTCTACTAAACATTTAAAGAACAATTAACTCCAATTCTATATAAACTATTTGAAAAAAATAGGGAATGAAGGACTCCTACCAAATTCCTGTTATGACACAGACATGGTACTGATACCTAAACCAGGTAGGACGAAAGCAGAGAAAAAAAAATTATAGACAAATTTCTCTAATGAATATTGATGCAAAAATCTTAAACAAAATATTAGCAAAGAGATTACAGAAAATCATCCCCAGGATAATACACCATAACCAAGTAGGATTTGCACTAGGAATGCGGGACTGGTACAACATTAGGAATATTATTATAATTGATTTTATCCATAACCAAATTAACAAAAACAATATGATTATCTCAATAGATGCAGAAAAACTATTTGATAAAATCCAACACTTATTTCTTTTAAAAATATTAGAGAATATAAGAATAAATGGACTTTTCTTTAAAGTAGTCAATAGCATGTATTTTAAACCATCAGCAAGCATCATATGTAATGTGGATAAACTGGAACCATTCCCAATAAGATCAGGGATGAAACAAGGTTGCCCACTTTCACCATTACTATTCAAAATTATATTAGAAATGTTAGCTTTGACAATAAGAGAAAAAAAAGATATTAAAGGTTTTAGAGTAGAAAGTGAGAAAAGCAAATTATCATTCTTTGCAGATGATATGATGGTACATTTAGAAATCCTGAAGAATCAACTAAAAAAAAAACTATAATAAGTAATCCACAACTTCAGCAAAGTTGCAGGGTACAAAAGAAAATTACATAAACCATCAGCATTTTTATATATCCTTAACAAAATTCAATAGCAAGTGATAAAAAGAAATTCCATTTAAACTGTCAACAAGGTAAAATATTTGAGAATCTATCTGCCCAGGGTCAAGACCAGTATGAACAAAATTGCAAAACACTTTCCACACAAATAACATCAGATCTAAGCATTTGGAAAAAATATCAATTGCTCTTGGATAAGTTGAACAAATAAAATAAAGATAACAATATTACCTAAATTAATCTATTTTTTTTAATACTATACAAATCAAACTCCTAAGAATCTATGTTACTGATGTAGAAAAATAACAACAAAATTCATCTAGAAGAACAAATGGTCAATAATTTCAAAGGGATTGATGAAAAGCAAAGCAAATGAAGGTGGTCTAGCTGTACCAGATCTAAAACTATATTATAAAGTAGTGATGACCATAAGACTGAGTATACTGATAGTCCAGAGAGTGAAAGGAAAACAATAAAATGGGAAAATATTTTTACAAAGATTCTGATTAAGGTCTCATTTTTAAAATATATAGAGAATTGACTCAAATTTATAATAGTTTAAGTCATTCTCCAATTGATAAATGGTCAAAGGGTATGAACAATTTTAAGATGAAGAAATTAAAACTATTTGTTGTCATATGAAAAGGTGCTCCAAATTGATCATAGAAAAGCAAATTAAGACAACTTTGAGATACCACTATATACCTGTTAGATTGACTAAGATGACAGCAAATGATGATGACCAATGTTGAAGGGGATGTTGAAAAAGTGGGACACTGATACATTTTGTGGAACTGTGAATGGATCCATCCATTCTAAAAAGTAATTTGGAACTATGCTCAAAAAGTTATTAAACTGTGCATACCCTTTGATCCAGCAGTGTTTCTACTGGGATTTTATCCCAAAGAGATCTTAAAAGAGGGAAAGGGACCTGCATGTGCAAAAATGTTTGTGGCATCCCTTTTTGTAGTAGCAAGAAAATGAAAACTCAATGAATGCCCATCAATTGGAGAATAGCTGAATATGCCACAGTATATGAATGTTATGGAATATTATTGCTCTGTATGAAATGACCAAGAGGATGATTTCAGGAGGTCTGAAGAGATTTACATGAACTGATGCTAAATGAAATGAGCAGAACCAGGAGATCATTATACATGGCAGCAAGAAGATTATATGATGATCCATTCTCATGGACATGGCTCTCTTCAACAATGAGATGATTCAAATCAGTTCCAATTGTTCAGTGATGAAGACAATCATCCACATAAAGAGAGAGGACTGTGGGAACTGAGTGTGGAACAAAAATAGCATGCTCACTCTTACTATTGCTGTTTGTTTGCATTTCATTTTCTTTCTCAGTTTTTTCTACTTCTTAATCTGATGTTTATTGTGTAGCAAGATAAGTATATAAATATGTATACATATATTGGTTTTAAAATATATTTTAACATATGTAGCATGCATTGGACTACCTGCCAGCTAGGGGAGGGATTGGGGAAAAGGAGGGGGAAATTTGGAACAAAAGGTTTTTTAAGGGTCAATGTTGAAAAATTACCCACGCATGTGTTTTGTAAATTAAAATTTTAATAAAAAAATAAGAAAAAGAAAAGATCAATAATACCAAGGGAGTTAATGGGTAAAATACAAAGAAAGGCAACCTAATGAGATCAAATCTAAAACTATATCATAAAGAAATAATCATCTAAACTAAGAAATAGAGTAGTAAATCAGTAGAATAGACAATCAATACACAAGACAAGTGTAGTGAATGACCATAGTAACCTAATGTCTGATAAAGCCAAAGACCCTACTTCTTGTGAATTCTCTATCTGACCAAAAAGTGCTGAGAAACTAGAAAGCAATAGGATATAAACTGGTATAGATCAACATCTCACAGTATATATACCAAGAGAAGGAAAAATGGGCTCATAATTTAAATGTAAAAATGACACCATTGAAAGAGCAAAGAATAGTTTATCTGTCAGATTTATGAAAAGGAAAAAATTTAAGATCAAATGAAAGATAGATAGCATTACAAAATGCAAAAGAGATAATTTTATTTAAATTGCAACCAATTCAACCAAAATTAGAATGAAAGCAGAAAACTAGGAAACAGTCTTTACTCTGATAAAGGCCTTATTTCACAAATATAAAGATGGCTGAATCAAATTTATAATCATACAAGTCATTCCCCAGTTGACAAATGATCAAAGGTTATGAATATGCCATTTTCAGATGAAAGAATCATATAAAAGGCTATGAGGATGATTAAGTTTTTGAGAAAGAAAGTGAGTTGGATCAAGGTGTTTGGGTTTATGGTACTCTAAATAGAGTAATATAGCTAAAGATGATCAGGTCCCCTCTTTTTCCCCAGTGAATTTTAGTTTTCTTTTGTACCAAATACAGAGAAGACATAAAAAGTTCTCATTGCAACTTCTACACTGGTAGGGATAGTTATAGCATCTGGTCAATAATCAAGTTTATTTTATTCTAAATATTTTTTTTTCAATTAATTAGAATGGACTTCTATCCCTTCCAACTTTCTTATTAGGGGAAAAATTAAATAAAAAGAGCCCATCTAACAATTTTCCATAAAAAAAAACCCTATTGGCTATTTCTGAAAAAATGTCTTATTTCATATTTGGAGTTCATTTTCTGCTTAGAGATTGGTGACATGCTTTAGAACATCTGTATTTAAAATAGATAGTTGAAATCAGTTTCAGTGGTCAGGGTAAATAACAGGTAACATTTGAAAGGAACTGCATAATCTAGTTTATACAAAAAGTCTGAGTGAAGTTTAAACTTCACTAGCTTGATTTATTAAGACTTTTGGAATACCTGGTGTATATCCCTACAACAAAAAGGATTCAGATTAACAGAAAAAGAGAAGTATATTTTTTTTGTGTTATTTAATTCTGTATTATGGCAAATAAAAACTAATTTGAAGAGAAGCAATGAGATAATTACAGACAGGTTTAAATACTGACTCTGGAAACAGAGGACCTGGATGCAAAATCCAGCTCTGTTACTTATTGTTTCCATGACTTTAGACATTTTATAAAATTTGTTAACCTCAGTTTTGTAACCTGAAAATTGAAGGAAGCTGAGGATCCCTAAGTTTCCTTCCAGTTTTAGGACTATAAACCAAGTGTAATATAGTTGATATATATTGTGATTTTATATTTAAGTTCTTTAAATTATTCTATTACACTTAATTCTTACAAGTATTCTGTGAGATAGAGACTAACCATAATATTATGTTCTCTGAACAGATGAAGAAACATAAGTTTGGGGGGATTACTTTTCCATTTCTCATGGCATATAAATGTCTATCATAGGATTCAAACACATGAATTCTGGTTCCAAATCCAGAATTCTTTCAGTTATATTATAATGACTCTAAGAAAAAAAAATATTTTTCCTATACCCAGGAAAGACAAAATGTAAAGGTAAAAATTGTACAAAGGAAAAAATAAATTATGTCTAATTGAAAAGAAAAATAATAACCATAAGGTGATTAAAGAACATTTCATGTAATATGAAATATATCCATATATATAAATGTGTGTGTCTGTTATTGGGAAGAAGAAGAAAGGTGGCTGAAAGGGAGGGAGGATGACTATCATCACAGTCAATCAATATTTTAATTTAATAGAAAACATTTTCAAAATGTGAAAAATTAAACCATTTTTTTACTATTAGCCCAATATTCCTACAAATCTTACTATGAAAATATGATTTAGCATTTTCAAATATTATAAAAATATCTGGTATAAGAGTAATTAAAATTTAAGCCACTAATGTGACTGAATCCCACTTTCTTCATAAATTAACTTTGTGATAGAAGAAAAGTCACATGGACTTCTCAGCAAATTCAGTATATTATTTGAAACCTAAGGCCCTTTTGAATCAGTTATATTGAATTCAACACTCATTTTTTTTAAAACGTCTCTATATCTGATAGGAGCTATTAATTTTACCAGACTTAATTGATTTGCTCATGTTAAAGCTATGGCCAAATATTTCCAAATCAATTAGATATATTGGCAAATGGCTTAGAAAAATATATATCAACATATATGCTTTAAGGCAAAGTTTCACAATTCCAGTCTGCTTTGGAAATTCTAAGAAGCATTGTATTCTAAAATACCAAATACTTGTGACATTTTTGTATTATTTAAATGTTCACAACATGCTATAGGTCTTAATTTTTCTTCCTTCTTATAGGAGCACACATACATAAATGAGAAAAAATACATAGTAGGGATTTGAACTCTTCTGGAATTAGTTTTATTATTAGTTGTACTTTCAATTAAGGCTCTCACCTTTTTCATTTTTTGGTAAAAATAACTTTGAGGCTAGAAATGAAAACTCTTTATTTCTGGGCACTCTACCCAAAACTTTCTATTAATGTTCTTTCATGATCTGCAGGCTAGCCAAGTTTCATGTCATGTTTATTACTCTCCACAATCAGAACTGTGAGGACCACACTTCTTTATTCTCAATCACTGTGCCAGTCATCTTAGGCAAAGCCTTTTCTGAAACACATACATAAAAAAAATAAGGACTGTCAGGATATATTATATCAGTATGTTGATGAAGTTATCATTTAATTAGTTGAGTAAGTATTTCTTAAGTCCTACTTACCAGATACTATATTAGGAAGTTGGAAAACAAGAACCAAAGAAAGATAGAGCACCTGCGTACATTGGAAAGAAATTATATGTATACAATAATTCACATAAATATATGACACAAATTTGTAATTTTTTCAAAGATTGCAGCATCCCACAGACACATACCAACAACAGTAGATTTTGATAACATGGAAATGGTGTCAGCTAGTATGAAATATAGGAGCAATCTTTGGTTTACAAAATTTAAGTCTCAAATACAACAAGAACTCATTCATAAAAGTCCTAATTTTCCCTTATATGCAATATCCGCTTATATTCTAAATTTGGTATTCTAAGCACAGGTAGCATGTTTTGAGAGAATGGCTGAGGTTTTTTATATCATTTTAAGGTTTGCCAAGCATTTTCCTTATATTATATGATAAAGTAGATAGAGAGGAATTATATCCCTTTTCAGCGATGTAATAGTAGTTATAAGACTGACAAATTTTGCCTCTTGTTTAATTACTGTCTGTGTGAGCCATGTCAAGTCAGTTATTCTCTCTAGGCATTATATTATTCACCTACAAAATAAGGACAAAATCTTAGATGACCTCTCAGGAGGCCTCTAGATGGCCTACCTTATAGCTCTAGCCAGATAATTTATGTCTATAATGAGAAAAATGAGACTGATAAATTGTGATGACCCTGTATTTTAAACCAGCCTGAGTCAGGAATTCAGGTTAAGGGAAAATTTTCAATCTTTATTCTCAGTAGAGGTGAAGAAGGATAGGAGGTAAAGGGAGATTAGCAATGTCAGCAGCTGCGTCAAGAAGCCAACCAGATCAGAATCCACCAGTCTTCTCTCCCCGCCCCTCTTCCTGCCCTTCTGCTCCACCCACCAAAATCATCATTTCCTATACAACACATCAGGACTTGCACAGAGAGTGGGCGGGGGCCATTCTTTGTTCAAGCATATATATTAATAGAGTATGGTCCAACTACTATTTAGCCTCATATGCTTGGGACCTCAGTGCATCAACTCAAGCCTCAGCCCATTACAATAAATGGGAACTTACCTATGATCATTCAGTTAGACAGTGTCAGAGCTGGAACTTGCTTTAAATATACAATGGTGCTTCCAACTTGTCTGATTACTCTTAAATTTATACTTCATGATATAAGTTCATTCCATTGACTTAACAAAGGTTTTTTTATCCTGTTGTTTCCACTACATTTCCTATTTGTTAGTCCTATTTTTCTTCTTCTGATTGTATAGTACTTCACCAAAAAAATAAATCAAGACATTTTTATGTCTAAGTCACTTTCAAATTTCCTGGAAGTGACACTGCACTATTAAGAAGAATCTTATCTAAGCAATGATGTTACACACACACACACACACACACACACACACACACATTAAAAAATAAGGACTGTCAGGATATATTATATCGGTATGTTGATTAAGTCATCATTTAATTAGTTGAGTAAGCATTTAAGTCCTACTTACCAGATACTATATTAGGAAGTTGGAACACAAGAACCAAAGAAAGACAGAGCACCTGCGTACATTGGAAAGAAATGTTATGTATACAATAAGTTCACATAAATATATGACAAAAATTTGTAATTTTTGCAAAGATTGCAGCATCCCACAGGCACATACCAATGCCAGTAGAAAAAGCCACATTTCACCACATGTCTTTGAATTTGTGAGAATTTGGATATCAGTCAGTACAGGAGACTTGCTATTTCCTTATTTTTTCTTAATTATAGTTTTTTTTTTATTTACAAGATATATGCATGGGTAATTTTTCAGCATTGACCCTTGCAAAACCTTCTGTTCCAACGTTACCCCTCTTTCCCCCCACCCCCTCCCCTAGATGGCAGGTAGACCCATGTAGGTTAAATATGTTAAAATATATGTTAAATACAATATATATTTACATATCCATACAGTTATTTTGCTGTACAAGAAAAATCAAACTTTCACATAAGGTAAAAATAACCTGAGAAAAAAATAAAAAATGCAAGTAGACAAAAAAAAAAAAAAAAAAAAAAAAAAGGGAGTAGAAATGCTATGTTGTGGTTCATATTCCTTTTCCATAGTTCTTTTGCTGGTTGTAGCCGGTTCTCTTCATTATTGAACAAATGGAACTGATTTGGTTCATGTCATTGTTGAAGAGAGCCATGACCATCAGAATTGATCATCATATAGTATTGCTGTTGAAATATATAATGACTGAGACTTCTGGCCAAGATGGTGGAGAGGAGGCACACAGCTGCATAAGCTCCACTTTTCTCTCAGAATTCATTTCATGACAAGCCTCTGAATTAATGCTTGACTGTAAAAAAAAAACCCACAAATAGTTACCAAGAGAAGACATCCTTGAAATTCACCAGGAAAGGTCTGTTTTTGCACCAGGGTGGGGACAGTTTTACATCGGGCAAAGACTGAGGGCAGCAGCAGCGAGAGATCAGCACGCAGCTCACAGCCAAGCAGACCAGAGGGGGCTTGGGTGTGATCTTAGCCTTCTCTGCAGGGAGAGCTTTGCTAAAAGATTGGATACTTTGCCCTGGAAGCAAGTCAGTAGCCCAGCAGAGAAGCTAAAAACACCAGGGGTGAAGAATACAACCCCAAACAGCTGGAGTTTCTCAGGACCTGGCCACTCCTCCCCCACAGCATCTCAGCACACTCTCAGAGTCTCAGAGTGTGGGCGGAGCACAGTCCTGCTAGTGCCTCGCTGCTGCCCCCTCAGTCTGTAGAGGAAGCTCAGTAACACCACCCAGCCCCTCCTCCCAAAAAAGCAGATTCCATTTGGCTTTTTTTTTTCATTGATAGTTTGTCTTTGATTCTTCTCTGACAAAATGAGCAAAAAATTGAAAAGGACCTTAACCACTGACAGCTTCTATATGGATAGAGAGGAGACTCTAAACCCTGAGGAGACTAAAAACAGATTATCTCCAGGTGAATGCCCAAAGGAGGAGATCATCTGTTCCTCAGCACAGATGAATCTCATAGAAGAAATTAAAAAGGCTCTTACAAGAGAGCTAGAAGAAAAATGGGAAAAGGAGAGGGAGGCTTGGCAAGAGAATCTGGAGAAGTCATTCCAATCATTTAAAGACAGAGTAGATAAAGAAATCAAATCCTTGAAAAATAGGATTAGTGAACTGGAAACAGAAAATAGCTCTTTAAAAAATAAAATTGGTGAAATGGAAAAAAACATAGAACAAAATTCAATTGGACAATTAGAAAACAATATTAAAAAAGTGAGTGAAGAAAATACTTCAAATCAGAATTGAACAAATGGAATTGAATGACTCAAGGAGACAACAAGAATCAATCAAGCAAAACCAAAAACAAACAAACAAACAAAAAAAAATTGGAAAAAAAATGTGAAATACCTTCTTGGGAAAACAACAGACCTGGAAAAGAGATCTAGGAGAGACAATCTGAGAATTATTGGACTCCCAGAAAAATATGATGAAAAAAAGAGCCTGGACATTATTTTCCAAGAAATTATCAAAGAGAACAGCCCAGAAGTCATAGAAACAGAGGGTAAAATAGACATTGAAAGAATTCATTGATCACCTACTGAAAGGGATCCTAAAATCAAAACACCAAGAAATATAGTGGCCAAATGCCAGAACCCTCAGACTAAGGAAAAAAAATACTGCAAGTGGCTAGAAAAACGCAATTCAAATATAGAGGAGCCACAATAAGGATTTTGCAGGCTCTAGCAGCATCCACATTAAGAGATCAAAGGGCCTGGAATACGATATTCCAAAAGGGTTAAGAACTCGGTATGCAACCACAAATAATTTACCCAGCGAAAATGAGCATCTTTTTTCCAGGGAAGAAAATGGACACTCAATGAAATAAGTGAATTTCATCTATTTCTGATGAAAAAAAAAAACAGAACTTACAAAAAAGTTTGATCTACAAATATAGAACTCAAGAGAAACCTAAAAAGGTGAAAAGAAATCTTGGGAACTATATTTCTGCTATAAAGATGTATTAAGAATACATGTATACCATGTCCTAGAAACCAGAGATGGAAAGGACATTGTACCAGAAAAAGGGTAAAGTGGGGGTACTACATCTCACAAAGAGTCAAAGGAAACCTATTATATTTGAGAAAAAGAATGGAGGGGGATGAATTCAGTGGGTATCTTACTGCCATCAGAATTGGCTTTAAGAGAAAAATTTTAGACATATTCAATTTATGGTGAAAATTCTCCCACCTCAATGAAAAGGGAGAAGTGAAAAGTGAAAAGGGAAGGAATAAGCTAAGTGGAAGGGAATACGGAAACTGTGAGGGAAAAGAGTAAAATAAGGGGAGGAATTCTAAGGTGGGGGGAGGGATACGAAAAAGGGAGGGCTATGAGAAGCAAGTGGTGCTCACAAGTTTAATACTGGGAAAGGGGGTAAGAGGGAAAGAAGGTAGAAAAGCATAAATAGGGGTTAACAAGATGGCAAGTAATACAGAATTGATCATTTTAACCATAAATGTGAATGGGGTAAACTGCCTATAAAGAGGAAGTGGTTAGCAGAATGGATTAAAAGCCAAAATCCTACAATATGTTGTTTATAGGAAACACACCTGAAGCAGGGAGATACATGCAGAGTAAAGGGAAAAGGTTGGAGCAAAATCTACGATGCTTCAGGTGAAGTCAGAAAAGCAGGAGTAGCCATCCTGATCTCAGATCAAGCAAAAGCAAGAATTGATCTAATTAAAAGAGATAAGGAAGGACACTATATCTTGCTAAAGGGTAGCATAGATAATGAATCAATTTCAATATTAAATGAAGTGGTGTAGCATCTAAATTCTTAAAAGAGAAATTAAGAGAACTGCAAGAAGAAATAGACAGCAAAACTATAATAGTGGGAGATCTCACCTTGCACTCTCAGAATTAGATAACTCAAACCACAAAATAAATAAGAAAGAAGTCAAAGAGGTAAATAGAATACTAGAAAAGTGAAATATGATAGATCTCTGGAGAAAATAAAATGGAGACAGAAAGGAGTACACTTTCTTTTCAGCAGTCATGGAAACTATAAAAAAAATTTGACCATATATTGGGACATAAAATCCTCAAACTCAAATGCAATAAGGCAGAACTAGTAAATGCATTCTTTTCAGACCACCATGCAATAAAAATTACATTCAACAAAAAGCCAGGGGAAAGTAGACCAAAAAATAATTGGAAACTAAATAATCTCATACTAAAGAATGATTGGGTGAAACAGCAAATCATAGACATAATTAGTAACTTCACCCAAGAAAACAACAATAATGAGACATCATACCAAAATGTGTGGGATGCAGCCAAAGTTGTAATAAGGGGAAATTTCATATCTCTAGAGGCCTACTTGCATAAAATAGAGAAGGAAAAAGGCAATAAGGGTTTGCAACTAAAAATGCTAGAAAAGGAACAAATTAAAAAACCCTCAGTCAAACACTAAACTTGAAATTCTATAAATAAAAGGAGAGATCAATAAAATTGAAAGTAAAAAAACTATTGAAATAATTAATAAAACTAATATTTGGTTCTATGAAAAAACCAACAAAATAGACAAACCCTTAGTAAATCTGATTAATAAAAGGAAAGAGGAAAATCAATTGTTAGTCTTAAAAATGAAAAGAGAGAACTCGCCACTAACAAAGAGGAAATTAGAGCAATAATTAGGAGTTACTTTGCCCAACTTTATGCCAATAAATTTGACAACTTAAATGAAATGGAAGAATACCTTCAAAAATATAGCTTACCCAGATTAAGCGAGGAAGAAGTAAATATCCTAAACAGTCCTATCTTAGCAAAAGAAATAGAACAAGCTATTAACCAACTCCCTAAGAAAAAATCCCCAGGATCAAATGAATTTGCATGTGAATTCTGCAAAACATTTAAAGAACAATTAACTCCAATGTATATAAACTATTTGAAAAAATAGGAATTGAAGGAGTCCTACCAAACTTCTTTTATGACACAGACATGGTACATACGTAAACCAGGTAGGCTGAAAACAGAGAAAGAAAATTATAGACCAATCTCCCTAATGAATACTGATGTTAAAATCTTAAATAAAATATTATCAAAAATATTACAGAAAATCATCTCCAGGATAATACACTATAACCAAGTAGGATTTAAACCAGGAATGCAGGGCTGGTTCAATATTAGGAAAACTATTATAAACTATTATTATTAAAACTATTATAAATTATAACCAATTCTCTATATATTTTGGAAATGATTCCTTTATCAGAACCTTTGACTATAAAAAATGTTTTTCCCAGTCTATTGCTTCCTTTCTAATCTTGTCTGCATTTATTTTGTTTGTACAAAAACTTTTCAATTTGATATAATCAAAATTTTCTATTTTGTGATCAGTCGTGATCTCTAGTTCTCCTTTGGTCATAAATTCCTTCCTCTTCTACAGGTCTGAGAGGTGAACTATCCTGTGTTTCTCTAATTTATTTATAATATCATTCTTTATGTCTAGGTCATGAACCCATTTTGACCTTACCTTGGTGTACGGTGTTAAGTGTGGGTCGGATACCTAGTTTCTGCCATACTAGTTTCCAGTTTTCCCAGCAATTGTTGTCAAACAGGAAGTTCTTATCCCAAAAGCTGAGGTCTCTGGGTTTGTGAAACGCTAGATTGCTATAGTTATTAACTTTTTGTCCTTTGAATGTAACCTGTATCACTGAATAACTAATCTATTCCTTAGCCAATACCAAATGGGTTTTGGTAACTGCTGCTTTATAATATAATTTTAGATCTGGTACACCTAGGCCAACTTCATTTGTTTTTTTTTTTTTTTTTTCATTAATTCCCTTGAAATTCTTGACCTTTTGTTTTTCCATATGAACTTTGTTATTATTTTTTCTAGGTCATTGAAGTAGTTTTTGGGGTGTCTGATTGGTATAGTGCTAAATAAATAGATTAGTTTAGGTAGTATTGTCATTATTATATTTGCTTACTCTATCCAAGAGCATTTACTATTTTTTCAGTTGGTTATATCAGACTTAATTTGTGTGGAAAGTATTTTGTAGTTTTGCTCATAAAGTTTCTGATTTTCCCTTGGCATAGAGATTCCTAAATATTTTATGGTATTAGTAGTTACTTTAAAAGGAATTTCTCTTTGTAGCTCCAACTGCTAGACTTTGTTAGTGATATATAAGAATGCTGATAACTTATGTGGGTTTATTTTGTATACTGCAACTTTGCTAAAAGTGTGGATTGTTTCTAATAACTTTTTAGTAGAATATCTGAGGTTCTCTAAGTGTGCCATCATATCATCAGCAAAGAGTGATAATTTGGTTTCCTCATTCCCTACTCTAATTCCTTTAATCTCTTTCTCAGCTCTTATTGCCAAAACTAGCATACCTAATAAAATATTGAATAGTAACAATGATAGTGGGCAACCTTGTTTCACTCCTGATCTTATTGGGAATGGTTGCAGTTTGCCTCCATTACATATGATACTTACTGATAGTTTTAAATAGATGCTACTGATTATTTTAAGGAAAAGTCAATTTATTCCTATACTCTCAAGTGTTTTAATAGGAATGGATGTTGGATTTTATCAAATGCTTTTTCTGCATCCATTGAGATGATCATATGGTTTTTGTTAATTTGGTTATTAATATGGCCAATTATATTGATAGTTTTCCTAATGTTGAACCAGTCCTGCATTCCTGGTATAAATCTTACTTGATCATGATGTATTTTCCTGGGGATGATTTTCTGTATTTGTTTTGGTAATATCTTATTTAAGATTTTAGCATCAATATTCATTAGGGAGATTGGTCTATAATTTTCTTTCTCTGTTTTCAACCTATCTGGTTTAGGTATCAGTATCATATCTGTGTCATAAAAAGAATTTTGTAGGGCTTCTTCATTGCCTATTTTATAAAATAGTTTATATAGCATTGGGGCTAATTGTTCTTTAAATATTTTGTAGAATTCACATATAAATCCATTTGGTCCTGGGGATTTTTTCTTAGGGAGATGATTAATAACTTGTTCTATTTCTTTTGCTGAAATGGGACTAGTCAAGCAATTTATTTCCTCCTCTGTTAATCAGAGAATCCTATATTTTTGGAGGTAGTCATCCATTTCACTGAAGCTATCAAATTTATTGGCATAAATTTGGGCAAAGTAACTCCTTATTATTTCTCTAATTTTCTCTTCATTGGTAGAAAGTTCTCCCTTTTAATTTTTAAGACTAACAATTTGATTTTCTTCTTTCCTTTTTCTAATCATATTTACCAAAGGTTTATCTATTTTATTGTTTTTTTTCATAAAAGCAACTTTTAGTATTATTTTTTAATTCAATAGTTTTTTTTTTACTTTCAATATTATTAATTTCTCCTTTTAATTTTAGAATTTTAAATTTAGTATTTGATGGGAATTTTTAATTTGGTCTTTTTCTAGCTTTTTTAGTTGCAAGCCCAATTTATTGATCTTTTCTTTCTCTATTTTATTCAAGTAGGCCTGAAAGGATATAAAATTTCCTCTTATTACCAGTTTGGCTGCATCCCACACATTTTGGTATGATGTCTCATCGTTGTCATTATCTTGAGTGAAATTATTAATTGTGTATATAATTTGCTGTTTCACCCAATCATTCTTTAAGATGAAATTATTTCATTTCCAATTGCTTTTTGTTCTATTTACCCCTAAATTTTTGTTGAATGTAGTTTTTATTGCATTGTGATCTGAAAAGAAAGCATTTACTATTTCTGCCTTCCTGCATTTATTTTTGAGGTCTTTATGTCCTAATATATGGCCAATTTTTGTATAGGTTATGTGAACTGCTGAGAAGAAAGCATATTCCTTTCTGTCTCCATTCAGTTTTCTCCAAAGATCTAACATACCTAATGTTTCTAGTATTCTATTTGACTCTTTAATTTCTTATTTGTTTTGTGGTTTGATTTGTCTAATTCTGAGAGTGCAAGGTTGAGATCTCCCACTATTACAGTTTTGCTGTCTATTTCTTCTTCCAACTTTCTTAACTTCTCCTTTAGGAAATTAGATGCTATACCACTTGGTACATATATGTTTAGTGTTCATATTGCTTCATTTTCTATGCTACCCATTAGCAAGATATAGTTTCCTTCCTTGTCTCTTTTAATTAGATTAATTTTTGCTTTTGCTTGATCTGAGATAAGGATGGCACCCCTGCATTTTTTTTACTTCTCCTGAAACATAATAGATTCTGCTCCAGCCTTTTACCTTTACTCTGTATGTATCTCCCTGCTTTAAATGTGTTTCCTGTAAACAACATATTGTAGGGTACTGACTTTTGATCCAGTCTGCTATCCACCTCTGCTTTATGGGAGAGTTCATCCTATTCACATTTATGGTTAAAATTACTAATTTTGTATTTCCTGCCATCTTAGTATCCCCTGATTATGCTTTTCTTTTACTTGCCCTTCCTGACTCTGTTACCCAGTTTTAAACTTATGTCCCCTACTTGTATCATGCCACTTTCCCTCTTTAGGATCCCTCCAGCCCCCCTTTGAATCTCTTCCCCTTTCTTGTTCCCTTCCCTTGTTACTCTTTTCCTTTTCCCGTTTCCTCTCTCCCTTTTTCATGAGGTGAGAGAAGAACTTTCTGTAAAACAAGTATGTCAATTATTTTCTCTTTGAGCCAACTTTGATGAGAGTAAGATTCACACAATGTTCCTCCCCCTCTTTAAATTCCCTCAGATATGATAAGTTTTCTTTGTCTCTTCATGGTATGTAGTTTCCCTCTTTTTATCTCCCCTTTCTTCCTTTTCTGACATTATCCCTTTTCCATTTCTACTTCCCTTTATTATGTTATATCAGTAAAATCAAATTATAAATGTAGTCTTTTTGTATATCCACAAGAGAAATACAATTTTCAAGAGTTCCTTTTTCCTTTTCTGCTTCTCTTGAGTCCTATGGTTGGAAATCAAATTTTTTTGCTTAACTCTGTTTTTTTTTTTCCTTAGAAACAAATAAAATTCATTTATTTCATTAAATGTCCATATTTTTCCCTGGAAGCAAATGCTCACCTTGGCTGGGTAGTTTATTCTTGGCTGCATAGTTCTTTTGCATTTCCGCATATCAGATTCAAGGACCTTCTATGCTTTAATGTGGAGGCAGTCAGATCTTGGGTGATCCTGATTGTGGTGTCTCAGTATTCGAATTGTTTTTTTTTTTTTTTTTTTTCTGGCTGCTTGTAATATTTTTTCCTTAATCTGATAGTTCTGAAATTTGGCCACAATATTCCATGGAGTTTTTCTTTTGTGGTCTTTTTCAGAAGGTGTTTGATGAATTCTTTCAATGCATATTTTACCTTCTGGTTCCATTACTTCTGGACAATTCTCTTTGATGAGTTCCTTTACAATAATATCCAGGCTCTTTTTTTCATCATAATTTTTGGAAAGTCAAATAATCCTCAGATTATCACTCCTATATCTATTTTCCAGGTCTGTCATTTTTCCAAGTAGATATTTCATGGTTTTTTTTCAATTTATTATTTTCTTGGTTTTGCTTGACTGATTCTTGCTGTCTCAATGAATCATTAGTTTCTATTTGTTCAGTTCTGATTTTTAATGAATTATTTGCTTTATTAGCTTTATTTTATTTCTTTTTTATATGTCCAATTGAGTTTTTAAATGAGTTATTTTGCCCTGTGGAATTTTTTTCCATTTCACAATTTTTTTAGTGAATTATTTTATATTTCCAATTTACAAATCCTACTTTTTTCAAATTCTTTGTCTTTTCCAATTCACAAATCCTACTTTCTTGTGAACTCTTTATCTTTTCCAATTCACAAATCTTATTTTCCCGAGATTTTTTTTACTTTTTCCTATTCACAAATTCTGTTTCCCTGCACTTTCTAAGGATTTTTTTAGCTTTTCCAATTCAGCTTGCAAAGCTTGTACGAGAGCCTTATGTGAAGGAGGCCAGATAACATTCCCTTTTGGGGTATTGTCTGGATACTGTTTGCTATTAGTCTCCTCACGGTTGCAAACCTGCTCTTTTTTCTGTATAGAAGGTATCAATCATCCTTTTGATTTTTTTTTAGTCATTTTTAAAAGTCTTTAGGGTCAGCCTTCAGGCCAATGGGGTTACCAGCTTCCTCTGCAAAGCAGGGAAAGATGTAAACAGGCTTCAGACAATGGGGTATGGGAGTAATCTGGGTAAAAGTTCTCCCTCCTCCAACCAGAAGTGATTCATTATGGGCAGAGCTACTGAAATTCCCAGTGAAGAACCCTGCTGCATGGTTTATCACTGCCCTAAGGGTAGAGACTAAGAGGTGAAAGTGTCACTACCCGAGGCCAAAGTTCCCTGTGGGGCTGTGGGCATTAGTACCTGAGCAAGGAATAGCCCTGCTCAGAGCAGAAGTGTCTCTGCCCCGAAGCAAAGCATGCTGCTAACGTTCTATTGCCCCAGGCTGAGCCCTCCACTGTGCAGATTAGAAGCTGCCCTGGATTGTGCCTCCCTGCCGTTCAGGTTCACAACTGCACCAATGAAAAGACCCATACTGTGGGTTGTGGCTGCAAGGTTGTGCTGGGATGTCACTTCTGTTTTTGGGTATGTACAGCCAGACCTTGTGAGGATCTAGCATTTTTTAAAGTGGCTTCTCTGCTGATCTACTGTTTGCAGAGCAATCTGTCTATGCCAATGTTGTCTCTGTAATTTTCTAACCACAGAGACCACTCCCATCTGTTCTGCACAATATGTTAGCCTCTAGTTCTCTCCCTGCTTGCGCTGATCTTCTCCCCGGCCCCTCAGGACAAACCTTTTCTGACAAAATTCCAGATTATTTTTGGCTGGTGAGTTGTTGTACTTATAGTCTTTGTGGGTTTTACTAGTCAAGCACTATTTTTGAGGCTGAATTTAATGTTGGTTGTGAGGGTAAGAGAGGAGCTTAGAAAGTCATGTGTGCCTTCTCCACCATCTTGGCTCCACTCCTGCCAACAAGTATTATTATTTTTTTTCATAATTATAACTTTTTATTAACAGAACCCATGCCTGGGTAATTTTTTACAACATTATCCCTTGCAGTCACTTCTGTTCCGACTTTTCCCCTCCTTCCCTCCACTCCCTCCCCAAATGGCAAGCAGTCCTATACTTGTTAAATATGGCATAGTATATCCTAGATACAATATATATGTGCACAACTGAATAATTCTAACAAGTATTATTTGTAATGGAAAGAAGCTATATGCATTCCCAATAAGATCAGTGGTGAGACAATGATGCCCATTATCATCATTATAATATAACGTACTAGAAATGTTGACTTTAGGAATAAGAAAATAAAAATAAAGTAAAGGAATTAGAATAGTCAGTGAGGAAATAAAACTATCTCTCTTGGCAGATTTTATGTGACATACTTAGAGACAACTAAAAAATCATCCACAAACCATTTTGAAAGAATTAACAACTTTCACAAAGCTGCAGGATATTAAAATAACCCCCCACAAATCATTATCATTTCTATATGTTACGGACAAAGTCCATCATGAAGAGATAGAGATATTTTGTTTAAGAATATTGTAAGCAAAATAAAATACTTGCAGGTCTACCTGCCAGAACAAACCCAAGAACTATATGAACATAATTATATAACACTTCTCACACAAGTAGAGTCATATCTACTCAATTGGAAAAATATCAATTGCTCATGGGTAGGGTGAGCTAATATAAATAAAAATGACATTTCTGCCTAAATTGGTTCACTTCATTCATGCCATACCAATCAAACTGCTAAAACATTATTTTATAAAACTAGAAAAAAGTAATAAAATTCATCTGGAAGAACAAATAATCAAGAATATCAAGGGAATCGATAAAAAAATAAATACAAAGGATGTTGGCTTATCAGTACCAGTCTTAAAACATATTATAAAACAGCAGTCATCAAAACCATCTGGTACTGGATAAGAAATAGAGTGCTGGATCAGTGGACTATAATAGATACACCCAATCCATTAATCAAGTATTTTATTATATAGTAATATTTAATATTTGATTATGATACAGCAATCTAGTATTTCATAAACCCCCACACTCTGAAATAAGAACTCATTATTTGAAAAAAAAATTACTGAGAAAACTGGAAAAAAATGTCATAAACTTGGCATAAACTTACACCTCACACTCCATAACAAAATAAGGTCAAAATAGGCTTATGATTTGGCCATAGAAGTTGATATCATAAATAAATTAGGTGATCAAGGGATAATTTACCTATCAAGCATTTTGAGAAGCAAAGAATTTATGACCAAAGAAGAAATATAGAACACTATGAAAGGTAAAATATAAAACTTTGATTAAATTAAATTTAAAAAGGTTTTGTGCAAACAAAACCAACAAAAACAAGATTAAAAGGCAAATACAAAACTGGGGGGAAAAACAAACCTTTACAACCAGTATTTCGGATAAAAGTTTGATTTCTAAAATATATTTTAAAAATGGTGTCAAATTTATAAGAATACATGTCATTCCCCAATTGATATCATCAAATGTAGAGGGCTGGAACTCTGAAATGGTGTACTTGAATCATGGACAACATGTTGCTTATGGTGATCTAATGATCACACATGCTCAGGTTGCTGTAGTGATGTAATTGTATTGAGGTATTTAAGGGAGTCTCAGACAGAGAACGCTCTCTCAGTCATAGCTCTCAGCCACAGCTCTCAGCTATAGGCACAAGAGAAGATGCCAGACTCCACACTTCAGACTCCAGACTCCATCTTTGACCAGCCTCGTGGGGCCCTCCTGCCTCCTTCACTCCTCTACTAAGACTAAGGATTTAGGCTGATCCAGAGGTCCTCCAGAGAACTAGTCCAGACATTACAATCAAAGGATGTGAACAGACAATTTTCAGACAACAATATTAAAGCCAATAAACAATATTAAAGTTATATGAAAAAAATACTCTAAATCAGTATTTATTAGAAAAATGCAAATTAAAATTCTGAAGTACCAGCTCACACCTTTCACATTGGTTAAGGTGAAAAGAAAATATAATGATAAATGTTGGAGTGAATCTGGGGAAAATGGAACACTAATGCATTGTTGGTACATATAATCTGACCCAACAGTACCACTACTGGGTCTGTATCACAAGGAAATCATAAAGAAGAAAAAAACCCACATGTGCAAAAATACCTGTAGCAACAAAGAATTGGAAAATGAATAGAGGTCTACTAATTAGGGAATGGCTGAAGAAATTGTGGTATATGAAGATAATGGAATATTATTGTTCTATAAAAATGATAAACAAACTGATTTTAGAAAGACCTGGAAATTTTACTTGAACTGATGCTGAATGAAACAAACAGAACCAGGAATACATTGTACACAATAACAGCAATAACGTGCAAGGGTCAACTTTGAAAGACTTGGTTCTTCTCAGTGCTTCAGAGATGCAAAGCCATACCAAAAGATTTTCGAGAGAACATGCCATCTGCTTCCAGCAAAAGAACTACAGAAACTGAATGTGAATCGACACATACTATGTTCACTTCTTTTTTCTGATTTTTTATCTCTCCAATGTATTTTTTCACTTTTATACTGATTTTTCTCTCCCAATATTATTCATAAAACAATGTGTATTTACAAATAAATTGAAATGAATAAATTAAAAAATAAATGTATATTAAAATATACTAATTTTCATGTTTTCTGATTCCATTAAGTATTTGACATGTACAGAGTTAGCTTATTATTTTCTCAGAGGCTGTATCCTGATTACTACATTGTGATTTCTTCTTTGCCCCTTCTCATTTCTAACTCTATGATTCAAGGTGTTGGTGTTTTTCTCTTCTTTAAAATAATAATAATAGTTCTCTCTGGGAGAAAGCAGGTTTCTCGGGGAGGTTTTCTGGAGGTAGCCTTAGTTTCAGTTACAAGTAAATACTCCAAAATCACAGCCAGCTGATAAAAGTTCAGATCTTTTATTATGTCCTTCAATATAGCCCAGTTATCTCAGGCTTATCTCTCTGCTTGGTTCCAAAAGCTCTTGCAGCTTTGCCCTTGGCTTCTGCCTCTGCTTTTTTCAGCCTCCAGCCAGCACGAAGTTGGAAGATACAATGAATCTCTCTTGCCTCGAAGATAGGGCTTGTGGGTTTCCTCCCAGAGTGCTCCTCTCTGACCCTAGTCAATGTTCCGGAGAAAAATCTTTCGAGTGGCTCACTGGAGCTGTATTTATGCTGAATGTAAAAGGCTGACTCCGCCTTCTGGAAGCAGGGATTAAGGGAGGTATGAATTCAGATATTTCTTTCTAAACCCTGAAATCTCCCTAACATGTGAACTCCAATGAGTACGTAAATATTTCTTGCTTCTATGAGCTCTCTAAAGGTTTGAACACAAACATCATTTCTATCAGTTGTACTTAGCACCTTGTTTCAAGTTCTGGCCCAAAATATCTCCTTCTAAGATCAAATCAATCATATTGAACCATGCTAAATTAGATAATTATTGTCTCTATCAACTCTAATGACTTAACAATTTGTAAAGATTCCAACACAAGGAAAAGGACACTCACTTGGCAGTAAGAGGAGTTAGGTTCAAATCTCAGTTGTGTTGCTTAACACCTGTGGACCTCCCTGAGTTTTAGTTTTCTCATCTGTGAAATGAGAATTTCTTTGTCTGTGACCAATATTCTTCAATATTTATCTTGCATTTTCACTTTTAAATTAAAGTGATAGCGTACCAAATATATGTTGATTTAATTTAAAAGGTCACACTAAATTCTTAATAGAATTTCTATGTCATTGCATTCTATATATGTTGATAGTTAAACTGCAAATATTTCTTCAGTGGTCTATTTTCAAATACTTACCATAACTACTGAAAAACAAGATCACAAAATATCTCATTAGATAGCATACAATAGTTGTTTTGTACACATGATAATATGGCATTCTGCCTTGTCTGCCTACTGAACTATCACTGACAACCAAATTATATTGTCTACATCTAGAACTTGATATCCTACACACATGGGAAATTTGACATATAAAAAAACAAAACTCATCTTTTCCGTAATGTAATGCCTGCTTTAAAAAATATTACCTGTCACTATAAAGTATACAGCCAGACCCACTCATCCAGATTTGTAACCTCTGTATTATTCTTTCAGTATTCAGTTAAATTAGTGCTTAGTGAATATATGTAAACTATTTCCAGGGCCATACACTAAGAGTTTTATGGCATATGAACCTATCAGAGCATCTAAGTTAGCATATTCTTGGAAGATCTCAGATCGACTCTACTTAATGAGGAAGCATCAGAGTGGAACAATGTTTTATACATTTTTCACACACACTTTTTTATCTATGGGTGTGTATAGTGTGTGTACACATATGAATATTCCAAATGTAAGCATTATATATACATTTCATATTTAGATATTATTTACAAAGGGGAAAAAAGGACAAAGGAATGTACTGATCCTGTGTCATTTTCTTATTAATCCTATTTACAATTAAATGGTTTTGTCCTGTAACTTTTTTGTCCTATAATTCCTTGTCTTGGTTTTTTGTCTCTGAACTTATTTCAGAATACTGCTGACATGTAATGGATTAATTTTATAAATCCAGCTCTCTTGGATCTATTCACTGATCTATTCCTGCTTCAAGACATTTGACTGCTCTTGAGGAATTTTTTCCTTGGGGAACATCATTAAGGGAGTTGGCCTAATATCTTTGTACCACCAAGCTAGTATGGTTTGCTGTCCAAAATGATCTGCTCTATTATCCCTAATCTTGAATCTACATCTGAATAATGAGCATTTCTTAGTCTCATGATAAAAATCTGTTTTTTTCTGCTAGACCCATTACCAAACTTCCAAACAATCATCTTGTGCTATGCACCTCAGCTCTGTAACCACTCATTCTGCTCTCAATCTCATGATCTCATATACCCTGTTTTGTTCTTTGTTCTACATTTTCACCTAGACTATAAAAAATGAGGTCCATCTGCTCATGTTAATCAATATTAGGAGAGCCAAAACTGAATAATTATTTGTCATGTAGCATGAACTTTTTATTAAATATTATCTTTCTCAAATTGCTTCAGTTTGCTTTCTTGTTAAATTTCAGTTTTTACATTCCATATAAATATATATTCCATATAAATGTATTTTGAATTGTATAAATTATATATGTGTTTTTGCTAATAAAAAATTCAGTATATTTCTACTTGATACTTCATCATGATTTTAAGTTAAGATTCTATTATATCTACTTAGAGCGAATTCTGACAGGCTCTACAGAAATGGAAAAGCTACAACTTTGCATCCATTGACTGTATATCTATTATCTTAGGGCCAACCTAGGTGAATTTAGAAGTTCAAAACCATTAACTTAGCAATCAGGTGAACTTTTTGGTTTTATTTTCCTGGGGGAAGGTTTGACAATAGCATATCATGAAATGATGTTTCCTAAATCTGCCATATTTACTAAGTCCATTATGTCCTTTTATCTACCAAAGCATAGGGAGTTGGTAGAAAAGAAGCATTTAATTTGTCCCAGACATTGTGCTAAATATTTTACAAATAACTCATTTGATCCTCACATTAATTCTGGAAGGTAGGTGCTATAATTTTTCATTTCATAGGCTAGAAAAATAAAAAAAAAACATAGATACTAAATGCTTTGCCCAGGTTAATACAACCAGAAATATACTAAAGCCAAGTTTGAATTCAAGTCTTCCTGATTCTAGTTCTCTACCTAAAGCACAACTTAGCTGCCATTTAAATTAATAAGCATTGCACTAGTTAGGAAATATATCATCAGCAAACCACTTTAGGTAGCCACAAAACAAACCTCCTTATCTCTTCCAAATCTACCCCCCAAGAAAACTGGAAGTCCAGCTGAGTCCCAGATGGATGACTAGGTAATAGAAATATTAAAAGTTTGAAATCAAAAAGCCTCTGCTGTTTTATAAGAATGTTGTTGTGTCAGAAGTAGTTAGCCTAATATGTAAATGAAAATGGGCTTTGTGGAATCTGAAAATTAGGCATCAGTATGAGAAAAGATTTATCTGTCTATTTATCTTAGTAATTTATGTCTGATATCAGCAGGAGGGAAAGATATATCTTTAGAAAGTAAGGTATGCCACAATTTGATTTTTCCCTTTGCATGATCCTTAGCTCATTACTATATAGAATTAATTAAAAGTCCCACAGAAATACATATTGTATCCCAAACTTTCTAGGAGAGGTAATTCAGAAAATAATCCTTGCCAATAAATATGTAGATAGTGATAAAGACTTTTTTAGAGCCCATCCCTTTACATTTGGAAATTTCATGAATTTGATAGTATTTTCAGGTATGCAAAGTGTGCACAGATATAGTCCTGTTTTGCTTTTTACATCCAATACTAATTATAACCAATTAACAACTTGTGCTTATTATGTGTGAGACACTGTGTTCAATATTTTACAATAATTATCTCATTTGGTCTTCGCAACATTGGGAAGTAGTTGCTATTATAAGCACCATTTAATAGATGAGGAAACTAAAGAAAATAATGGTTAAATGACTTGTGCAACTTCATACTTTTGGTCAGTTTTGAAATTACAAATTAACGTGTCTTACTGATTACAAGTCCAGTGCTCTACCCATTCTCACCATGCAGCTACCTCAAAGAAACAGAGAATCTATGTCCATCAATATTCTGAATTTGATCATCTTATTCTGGAAGATAATCACATGATGAGGAGATAGAAATAATATAGGGGCACATATTAGTTTAAAAAAGGAAGAGCCTTCTAATAATGAGAAATCTAAAAATACAATATTCTATCTATTGAAATTGTGAAATCTTCATCAGTGAAAATGTTCAGTCACGGTCTGGGTGGCTATCTGCCAGAAATATTGGAGAGGTACTTTCTCTCTTATGCTGTTGATTGGACTAGATGATTCCTAAGGGTCATTCCAACTTAAAAGCAATTTGATTCTGCTAATTAAACTTAGACCATGCCAACAATTTGCCTCCCTCAAAAGAAATATTTTCCTCCTTATTCTTCTCCATAATTTTGCTTTACCCTACCATATAATCCTTATCCTTATCCTCCTTATCAAAGTTTATTCTAGTTATCCCCTTCAGGGAAATATCTCATTGAAAGCACTAACAAGGGTATGCTGGAACCCATTTGACCAGGTATGACAGAGATAATAAATTCTTAGCATATGCACCTTAGAAATAAATGAATGCTACAAATCAGGAATTGATTTATTGTTTAACTTATTGTCTTAAAAATGACAGAGAAAATATTGATATAGAAGATTAAACTTAAAAGGGAAGGCCAAGTTTTTAAATACTTACCAGCAATCTTCCAGATTTCATAGCTAACTACATAATGTCTGAACAAAAATTTTCTGTAGAATATATTTGTTATATTGAAATTAATCCTTTGTTTAAAAATCTTCAGTGATGATCACCTGTCAGATTGGCTAAGATGACAGGAAAAAATAATGATGATTGTTGGAGGGGATGCAGGAAAACTGGGACATTGATGCATTGTTGGTGGAGTTGTGAACGAATCCACCCATTTTGGAGAGTAGTTTGGAACTATGCTCAAAAAGTTATCAAACTGTGCATATCCTTTGATCCAGCAGTGTTACTACTGGGATTATATCCCAAAGAGATTATAAAGGAGGGGAAAGGGACCTGTATGTGCACGAATGTTTGTGGCAGCCCTTTTTGTAGTGGCTAAAAACTGGAAACTGAATGGATGTCCATCAGTTGGAGAATGGCTGAATAAATTGTGGTATATGAATATTATGGAATATTACTGTTCTGTAAGAAATGACCAACAGGATGATTTCAGAAAGGCCTGGAGAGACTTACACAAACTGATGCTGAGTGAAATGAGCAGGACCAGGAGATCATTATATACTTCAACAACAATACTATATGATGACCAGTTCTGATGGACCTGGCCATCCTCAGCAACGAGATCAACCAAATCATTTCTAATGGAGCAGTAATGAACTGAACTAGCTATGCCCAGAAAAAGAACTCTGGGAGATGACTAAAAACCATTACATTGAATTCCCAATCCCTATATTTATGCACACCTGCATTTTTGATTTCCTTCACAAGCTAATTGTACAATATTTCAGAGTCTGATTCTTTTTGTACAGCAAAATAACGTTTTGGTCATGTATACTTATTGTATATCTAATTTATATTTTAATATATTTAACATCTACTGGTCATCCTGCCATCTAAGGGAGGGGGTGGGGGGTAAGAGATGAAAATTTGGAACAAGAGGTTTGGCAATTGTTAACGCTGTAAAGTTACTCATGCATATAACCTGTAAATAAAAGGCTATTTAAAAAAATCTTCAGTGATGAAGAACTCTTTTACCTCCTAAAGCAGTGCTTTCCATATTGGGATAGCTATCATCAGTATTATTCTGAAGCATGTTATGTAGAGGATATATGGTTGGGAATAATTTGAACCAGATGGACTCTTAAGGTTCTTCCTTTCTCAGATTCTATGATTCAAACAAAATCAGGATGGAAGTCTAACTATCCTCTTTACAATTTGCAACCATCTATAATAATTGTGCTTTGGGAGGTAAAAGAAATCAAGCTTAGTAATGAAGAAATGTTAAAGCTGGGTGAAATAATAAGTTATTCCCTATTACCTATAGTTTCTTCTTAGCTGTCTGCTCTCAGCATGTTGTAAGGAAAAACCTCAACTATAAGAAAGGGGCCACGGGTAGTGAAGAGGGTTGTCATTGTATGGCTTAAAGATAGGGAGAATTGATGTAATTGCTTCTTCCCATCCCCCAACCATCTTCAAGAGACTTTTCAATTCCTGACAACAAGAGAATCAGGAAGTTGGGAACAGAGGCTACAATTCTCTCCTCGGAGAGAAGGAATACTAGATTAGAAGTATATCTTCTTTAAAATATTATATGTCTAGGTTATATGATCAAGTTTGAATTAACTTCTGAATGTTTTGTCATTTCTGGGGGAGAAGAGGCCCCAAGCACAATATCGTAAGCCTGACTGAGCTCTGTGATCTGTCAATTGGGGAATAGCCTATTAAGTTTTGGTAAATGAAAGCAATTGAATATTATTATTCTATAAAAATATAAATAAGCTGATTTAAAGACCTAGAAAGATCTATAAGAATTGATACTGAGTGGCAAAAAAGCAGAACCAGGAAAACAGTATACAAAGTAATAGCAAGATTGTGTGATGATCAATTATGAAAGACTTGATTCTTCTTAGTGGTCCAGTGATCCAAGGAAATCCCAATAAACTTTGGATAGAAAACAACATTGCATCCAGAAAGAGAACTATAGAGAATGGATGTAAATCACCACAAGCTATCTTCACTTTTTTTTTATTTTTCTTCTCTTTTTTTTCTGCTTCCTGAGTTTTCCCTTTTTGTCATGATTTTCTCTCTCCCAACATGATTCATAATATTAATTTGAAAATAAAATCAGAGAAGTTATAAAAAGAAGAATACATGCCACACAATAAAGAGTGGAAGTCTTTTCTCATTGAGAGGAAGATAACAGCTCAATCAAGAAAGGATTCTGAATCACAATCAAAGGGAAACCCTAAGTCTCTAGAATAGCATAATGCATATCATGGCATGATAGAGAGTCTCAAAAGAAACCAATCCTGAAGAATCCTCAAAGCTGATAGAGGAGGACCAGAGCTTTATTAGTTCTCACCAACTTTCAGAGACCACAAATACAAGGTAGAACATTCATCTCTAACAATAAGGAATAGAGTCCCATACCAATGGGTTTTGTTTGGGACAGAGTTTACACTGCTTATTTATATTCCTCTTTTCTCTACCCAATTCTTCACCTTGACATCTTCCTTTTAATCTTTAATCTTTAAATGGATGACATATGCTACATTTCTGGGGAGTCATATGGATGTTCATATTTGCCACTAGTCCCTGTCAATGCTGTTTTGACTGAACTCAAAATTTTTTTCATAATATTTTGCCTCTTAGCAAATGGATAGAGCACCCAGGTCTTGAATCAGGAAAACTTCAATTCAAATCTTAGTATCTGTGTGACTTTGGGCACATCTCTTAACCCTTTTTGTCTCAGTTTTATCATTGGAGAAATGGAGAAAGAAATGACTGACCATTGCAGTATCTTTCCTAAGAAATCCCCAAATGGGGTTATGAAGAGTCACACAGAACTGAAATGACTGAACAATAAAGCAAATATTTAGGAATCTTTTTTGTAGACTACATAATGGGATAACAAATACTACTCCTAAGTACTAATGATGCTTTCTAAACCAGTTGCTGGATGGACAGACAGCTTTAGTGCCACTTTGTAGAATAGCTAGTTAAAAAAATCCAGAAAGATGTTTAAAATAATCTTGTGGTATAAATAGCAAATCAAGAGTTTGGGAGGTATTTTGAATTTTAAAATGGAAGTGAATTTAAAAGTCATTCAATTAATTCCCTCATCTCTCACATAAGTAAACTGAAGTTTAAAGAGATTAAGAGATTTGAATACCTGCATACTGGCTCCAAATTCAGTATAATTTGTTTGATAAATGTTTTAAAATACCTTTGGTGATTATTGAAAAGTTCCGAACCTGGATGCTTCAAAATATTAGGAAATTAATCTTAAATTGGGAAAAGAGAGTATACAATAAGGTGATCAATGGAGGTTTGATAGAGGCCTCTGATTCCTCAAAAGAATTTCTATCCAGAGATATATCCTGGCATTAAAGACTGAACACATTTTTCTTTATCCCCTATAATTCAGAACCATGTAGAAGGTAGCTCACTACAAGAAGGAAGAATTGTTCAGGGAGTCCTATGTCTGTTCTAGAGACAGAATAGTTTGGAGAATATAAAAATGCTTTTTTTGTTTGTTTAACAAACGTTAACTCAATTAAAGTTTTGCATTTTACTTTTAAGTTACTCTCTTACAATTTCCTATTACCATATTAATGATAAACATCCAAACATTATTCTGGAGAATTTTAGGTTAAAACAGCAAAGAAAGCTAACAAACAAACAAAAAAAAAACCCTTTTTATTCCTATTAAATTTATAGTTTATTCTTAAAGTTGTATTCCTGGAATTTACTTCTTAGGTTATTCAACTCTGAAGCTGACCTTTCTGGAAGTCAACATCTGCTTATGGAGAAACTGACATCAGTAAATCTCTCTGTTGTTATTGTAGTATCAGCTAAAGCTAATTCTCTGCTGAGATGGGAAAATATGATTCAGACAATGAAAAACATATGTTATAGGGAGACAGGTTGCCATCAAACAGCATCAACAATTTAAATGATTAAAGTGTTTCTATAAACAATCCCTAGTATGGCAGTAATGGATGAACTGCAACTTGCTCCCCATCAGTTTTTTTTAAACAGCTGTTGATTTCATGGCACTTTATGAGGAATTTAAAATAAATTTGTCTCATAATTTATTATTATAGTTAAAACTGAAAAAATATTTTCTTTGTAACAAAAATTTAAAGAACCTAAATTATCTAAGAAAGCTTTTACTAAATTCTTTTTATAACCCTAGTATGAAAAATGCCAAAAGAATCATGGGTAATGGTCTGGACTAATTTGGCTTGTCTTACTATTTCAACTTAAGTATTTAATAAGATGGTATCAATTTTCTACCTATAAGGTTGTTTTTTCTTTCTTTTTCTTTTTTGGTAATAACATACCAAATAAGTTTTTTTTATTATTATTATTAAAAGAAAGAATAAGAAGAGAATGTTGTTCATGTTATAGTTCAATTCTGGTACATGTAATTCAAAACAACAACAAAATTCCACTTTAAGAATTGTTTAGTATCATGTATATAGTCTCAGAATGCAGACTTACTTTCAACTTGAGATCCCATATAGAAAAATAAAGTTTCCTATCTCTAAGGGAACTTTCCTGCAGTTATATACTACTGGTAACTATTTATAAATCTTTCTGAAGTATTCTCTAAAGATTTACAGGTAACTGTCTGCTGTCATTGGCTGGAAAATCTTCTCATGGAAAATCATCTCTTTGAGGGCTCTCAGATGGTCATTAGATAAATTAACTACTCTTTATAAGCATCCTTGGAAAGAATCAGATGGACCTAAAGAGTCTTCTTCAAGCCACAGTGGGATTACAGTTCTCCAGTATAAAACTCATAGCTCTAGCAACAAGATGCAAAAAAGACAAACATTTTTCCCTTAACAGCAGTGGTTCAATTGGGAAGAGGGTCTAAGTGACACTTTTAGACAACAGAAAAATACTTTATCCCTTTAACTTTTTACCTAAAATATAATTCCTTTCCCCAATACCTTTATACAAGTTACTCTAAACATATTTTGGTATCATAGGCCCTCTTCAACAGGCTAGTGAATTTGTATGGAAATGCAAATTAAATAAATTATATTAAAATGCAGATATTAAAATATTTTAACATCATAAAATAATAATATCTGTGCTTCTTTTTAGCACATTAAGTAACCACACAATCTATTTTAAACAGAAGCAAATTAAATTGTATTTTATAAAAACATAGGTCAATGTAAAAGCTGTTATTTATAATAGAATAAATGCTAAATTTCAGTTAAAGGTTAGTGAAAATAAGAATGGAATATTTTTTCCCATCAAAGTTTACAGACTCCCAGATAACTATCCATAACCTGTAAACCCTATAATAGGAACTATAGATATTCCAATATTCCCAGAGCAGACTTCAAGAACAGGTAAAATAAGCAAAACAAACTTGTATTTTTTTTTTCTGTGAGTGGCATGACATGTCACTAATTATTTTAACTGTCTGTCTCTAAATACTTTTGAAGTTAGGAATTCAGCGCAATTAAGCAATCAATAATTAAGTACCTATTATAAGAAAGCTTTTTTTTTTTTTTTTTGAAAAAATAGGCATGGGCTGACAAAGTACTTCAATTGTCCTCTGATTTATCTTCTTCAAACACCTTATAAGAATATTTAAATTATGTCAAATAATTGGCTAACTACCTAAATTACCAACCTACTCTTGACTGAGGTATATCCTTAAAAGCTTGCAGAATATTCCTATATTACTCTACTACCTTTCTGTTCAGTATCTGGAGGAGCTGGGAAGAAAATGGGCAAAGGTGAGCTCTAAAAAGAATTTACTTACATAAGCAATTTTAATGAAGAACAAACTATGGTCCTGTTTCCAGATCAGTTTGACCATTTGCTTTCTTTGAGTAAAAAACAATCCTTTCTTTCTATTTTTTTTCCCTTTATTTTTAACCAGCTGGCAAGCACTAGAATTTCAGTATCAGTTCATTTCTGATCTTCCCAGAAAGTAGGACTTCAGGTGGATGCTTGAAAAGAACCATAACAGCTAATTAGACCCAGGGTGCATGCTTTGTTTAATAATTATACCCATACAAAGACTACTTGAAGTAGAAAGACAATTGGTTTATTGTCTCTGAAACTTCACAACTCAATCAATAACTTCACCCTGATATTCTCTTTGAACTGCTCCAACTGGAGGAATTACTGATAAGCTAAATGTTACATTTACATTTATTATTCTTTGACCCCAATTACATGCAAAGCAGTTGAAGATTAAAGTTAAAGTATTTGAAGTTAGATCTTGAGAAATGAAGTTCAAGCAATAAAAAAGTATCCAGGCAACTGGATTGAAAGAAAGATATTGAATTTTAAAACTTTGTCCTTTTTTCTGAAGAATTCTGTTCAACAACTATTTATTAAGGTACTTACTATGTCCAAAAACTTTTCATAGGAATACATAGGTTAAAAAAAGTCTCTGCCCTCATGGGACTTACATTCTACTGGAGTATATAATACAGATAAAAATTTAAAAAAAATATGAAAAATATTTCAGAAAGGGAAAATGTTAAGAACTAGAGGGGCAAGGAAAGTTTTCATTCAGGATTTGAATCTAAGTATTCATATAAGCCAAAGATTCCAAGAGTCATAAGTGAGCATAGAAAAGAAATTCGAGACATAGGGAGGAGCCGATTCAAAGGCATAGGAGTGGAAGATTAGATGTCTTTTTAATAGATTTTTTTATTTACAAGTTATATGCATGGGTAATTTTACAGCATTGACAAATGCCAAACCTTTTGTTCCAATTTTTCCCCTCCTTCCCACCATCCCCTCCCACAGATGGCAGGTTGACCAATATATGTTAAATATGTTAAAGTATAAATTAAATACAATGTAAGTACACATGTCAAAACAGTTAATTTGCAGTACAAAAAGAATCGGACTTTGAAATAGTGTACTATTAGCCTGTGAAGAAAATCAAAAATGCAGGTGGACAAAAATAGAGGGATTGGGAATTCTATGTAATGATTCATAGTCATCTCCCAGAGTTCTTTCGCTGGGCGTAGCTGGTTCAATTCCTTACTGCTCTATTGGAACTGATTTGGCTCATCTCAATGCTGGAGATGGCCACATCTATCAGACTTGATCATCATATAGTATTGTTGTTGAAGTATATAATGATCTCCTGGTCCTGCAGTTTGACTCAGCATCAGTTCATGTAAGTCTCTCCAGGCCTTTCTGAAATTATCGTGCAGGTCATTTCTTACCAAACAATAATATTCCATAAAATACATATACCACACTTTACCCTTTATCAGAACCTTTGATTATAAAATGTTTTCCCAGTTTATTGCTTACCTTCTAATCTTGTCTGCATTGGTTTTGTTTGTACAAAAACTTTTCAATTTGATATAATTAAAATTTTCTCTTTTGTGATCAATAATGATCTCTAGTTCTTCTTTGGTCATAAATTCCTTCCTCTTCCACAGGTCTGAGAATTTATCCAATTTATTTATAATCTCATTCTTTATGCCTAGGTCATGAACCCATTTTGAACTTTTCTTGGTGTTCGGTGTTAAGTGTGAGTGAATGCCTAGTTTTTTGCCATACTAATTTCTAATTTTCCCAGCAATTTTTGTCAAATACTGAGTTCTTATTCCAAAAAGTGGGGCCTTCGGGATTGTCAAACACTAGATTATTAAAGTTATTGGATGTTTTGTCCTTTGGGCCTAACCTAGTTCATTGATCAACTAGTCTATTTCTTAGCCAATACCAAATGGTTTTGGTAACTGCTGATTTATAAATATAATTTTGGATCTGGTACAACTAGGCCACCTTCATTTAATTTTTTTTCATTAATTCTCTTGAAATTCTTGACCTTTTGTTTATCTATATGAACTTTGTTGTTATTTTTTCAGTCATAAAAGTAGTTTTTTGGGAGTCTGATTGGTATAGTGCTAAATAAATAGATTAGTTTAGATAGTATTGTCATCTTTATTATATTTGCTCATTCTATCCAAGAGCATTAAATATTGTTTTTTCCAGTTGGTTGGATCAGATGTAATTTGTGTGAAAAGTGTTTTGTAGTGTTGCTCATAAAGTTTCTGATTTTCCCTTGGCAGATAAATTCCTAAATATTTTATAAAATCGGTAGTTATTTTAAATAGAATTTCTCTTTGTAACTCTAACTGTTGGGGTTTGTTAGTGATATATAAGAATGATGATGACTTTTGTGGGTTTATTTTGTATCCTGAAACTTTGCTAAAGGTATGGATTGTTTCTAATAACTTTTTTAGTAGAATCTCTGAGGTTCTCTAAGTATACTATCATATCATCAGCAAAGAGTGATAATTTGGTTTCCTCATTGCCTATTCTTATTCTTTTAATCTCTTTCTCAACTCTTATTTCCAAAGCTAGCATTTCTAATACAATATTAAATAGTAATGGTGATAGTAGGCAACCTTGTTTCACTCCTGATCTCATTGGGAATGGTTGCAGTTTGTCCCCATTACATATAATGCTTACTGCTGGTTTTAAATAGATGCTACTGATTGTTTTACGAAAAGTCCATTTATACTCTCAAGTGTTTTTAATAGGAATGGATATTGGATTTTATCAAATGCTTTTTCTGCATCTATTGAGATGATCATATGTTTTTTGTTAATTTGGTTATTAATATGGCCAATTATACAGATATTTTTCCTAATATTGGACCAGCCCTGCATTCCTGGTATTAATCCTACTTGATCATGGTGTATTATCCTGAGGATGATTTTCTGTATTCTTTTTGCTAATATCTTATTTAAGATTTTAGCATCAATATTCATTAGGGAGATTGGTTTATAATTTTCTTTCTCTGTTTTCAACCTACCTGGTTTAGGTATCAGTACCATGTCTGTGTCATAAAAGGAATTAGGTAGGACTCCTTCATTCCCTATTATTTCAAATAGTTTATAAAGCATTGGGGCTAATTGTTCTTTGAATGTTTGGTAGAATTCACATGTAAATACATCTGGTCCTGAGGATTTTTTTAGGGATTTGCTTAATAACTTGTTCTATTTCGTTTTCTGAAATGAGACTATTTAAGCAATTTACTTCTTACTCTGTTACTCTGGGAAGGATATATTTTTGGAGGTAGTCATCCATTTCACTTACGTTGTCAAATTTATTGGCATAAAGTTGGGCAAAGTAACTTCTTATTATTTCTTTAATTTCCTCTTCATTGGTGGAGAGTTCTCCCTTTTCAAATTTTCCTCTCTCCTTTTTCTAATCACATTTATCAAAGGTTTATCAATTTTATTGGTTTTTTCGTAAAATAAACTCAGTTTTATTTATTAGTTCAATAGGTTTTTTTTTTTTTTACTTTCAATATTATTAATTTCTCCTTTTAATTTTAGAATTTGAAGTTTAGTAATTGATTGGGGATTTGGTCTTTTTCTAGCCTTTTAAGTTGCAAGCCCAATTAATTGATCTTCTCTTTCTCTGTTTTATTCAAGTAGTCCTCTAAGAGGCTTACTTTTATTCTTATTGCTTTGGCTTCATCCCCAAAATTTTGGTATGATGTCTCATCATTGTCTTTATCTTGAATGAAATTATTAATTGCATCTATAATTTGCTGTTGCATCTAATCATTCTTTAAAATGAAATTATTTCATTTCCAATTACTTTTTGGCCAATTTACCCCAAACTTTTTGTTGAATGTAGTTTTTACTGCATTGTGATCTGGAAAGAAAGCATTTACTATTTCTTCCTTCCTACATTTAATTTTGAGGTCTTTATGTCCTAATATATGGTCAATTTTTGTATAGGTTACATGAATTGATGAGAAGAAAGTATACTCCTTTCTGTCAACATTCAGTTTTCTCCAAGATCTATTATATCTAATTTTTCTAATATTCTATTTACCTCTTTAATTTCTTTCTTATTTGTTATATGGTTTGATTTATCTAATTTTGAGAGTACAAGATTGGGATATCCCACTATTATAATTTTGCTATCTATTTCTTCTTGAAACTCTCTTAACTTCTCCTTTAAGAAGTTAGATGCTATACCACTTGGTACATATATGTTTAATATTGATATTGCTTCATTGTCTATAGTACCTTTAAGCAAGATATAGTTTCCTTCCTTATCTCTTTTAATTAGATCACTTTTTACTTTTGTTTGATCTGAGATAAGGATGGCACCCCTGCTTTTTTGACTTTACCTGAAGTATAATGGATTCTGCTCCAGCCTTTTACCTTTACTCTGTATGTATCTCCCTGTTTTAAATGTGTTTCCTGTAAACAACATATTTCAGGGTTCTGACTTCTGATCCAATCTACCATCTGCCTCCACTTTATGGGGAGAGTTCATCCCATTCACATTTATGGTTAAAACTACTAATTCTGTATTCCCTGCCACCATAATGTCCCCGTATTGTGCTTTTCTTTTCCTTGCCCCCCCTTACTCCCTTTCTTAGTATTAAACTTATGGACCCCACTTGTGTCACACAGCTCTCTCTCTTTAGAATCCCTTCCTCCTCCCTTTGAATCCCTTGCTCTTTCTTTTACCCTTCCTTTATTACTCTTTTTCCTTTTCCATTTTCCTCTCCCACTTTTTAATGAGGTGAGAGAAAATTCTCTGTAAAACAAATATGTCAATTATTTTCTCTTTGTGCCAAATCTGATGAGAGTAAGATTCAAACAATATTTTTCCCCCTCTCTAAGTTCCCTCAGATATGATAGGTTTCCTTTGCCTCATTGTCGCATGTAGTTTCCCTCTTTTTATCTCCCCTTTTTCCTTTTTCTGACACTATCCCCTTTCTAGTTCTACTTCCCTTTTTTATGTTATATCAGTAAAATCAAATTATACATGTGGTTTTTATGTATATCCACAACAGAAATTCAGTTCTCAACAGTTCCTTTTACCTTTTTCTGTTTCTCTTGAGTCCTATGGTTAGATATCAAATTTTTTTGTTTAACTCTGTTTTTTCCTTAGAAACAAATGGAATTCCTCTTTTTTATTAAATGCCCATCTTCTTCCATGGAAAAAATGCTTAGCTTAGCTGGGTAGTTTATTCTTGTATGTATTCTTTTGCCTTTCAGAATATTAGATTCCAGGCCCTTCGATTCTTTAATGTTGAGGCAACCAGATCTTGAGTAACCCTTAGTGTGTCACCTTGGTATTTCAATTGTTTGTATCCTGGCTGCTTATAAAATTTTTTCTTTGGTCTGATAGTTCTGAAATTTGGCCACAATATTCCTTGGAGTTTTTATTTTAGGTTTTTTTTAGAAGGTGTTTGATGAATTCTTTCAATGTCTATTTTACCTTCTGGGCAGTTCTTTTTGATGATTTCCTGTAAAATAGTATCTAAGCTCTCAGGCTATCTCTCCTAGATCTATTTTCTAGCTCTGTTGTTTTTCCAAGTAGATATTTGACATTTTTTCCTAATCTTTCATTTTTTGGGAGTGTTTGCTTTACTGATTCTTAATGAATCAGCCATTTCTATTTGTTGAGTTCTGATTTTTAGTGAGCTATTTTCTTCATTAGTTTTATTTAAAACTTCTTTTTCTATATGTTCAATTTAGTTTTTAAATGAGTTGTTTTGCTCTATGGAATTATTTCCCATTTCACTATTTTTTAGGGAGTTATTTTCTTTTTCCAATTCACAAATCCTACTTTCTTGGAAATTCTTTACCTTTTCCAATTCATAAATTATGTTTCCCTGCACTTCTTGGGAGTTTTTTACTTTTTCCAATTCATATTTCAGGAAGTTGTTGCTCTCTTGCATAGCTTCTCTTTCCTTTCCCCATTTTTCTTCTAGTTCTCTTTAAAGGTTTCTAATAGTCTCTTCTAGGAGAGCCTTTTGTGTTGGGGACCAACAAGTGTCTGGATACTGTCTTCTTTAAGCTCCTTGGGGTTGAAAACCTGCTCTCTTTCGGTATAGAAGCTATCAATCATCCTTTTGATTTTTTTAATCATTTTGTTAAAGCCTTTAGGGTCTGCTTTCAGGGCCAGGAGGTTACGAGCTTTCTCTGTAGAGCAAGGTTAGGTGTATGAATGGGTAGCTGTCCTGCCAACCAGCTACAAAGAGCAGCAAGGTACAGGAGTGTTATAGGAAAGAGTTCCCTGAAAGTAACTCAGGCCTGCACTGTGGAGCTGTAGAAGTCCCTTGTAAAGAACCCCACTGTGAGAGTTAAGGGCTGCCCTGGGGCTAGAAGCTGGAAAGTGAAAGTGTCACTACCCCAGATCAAAGCCAGCTGTGGGACTTTGGTTATTAGCAGCTGACTAGTGAATTGTTTCGCATGGACTGGAAGTGTCCCTGCCCAGGGAAGTACAGTTATCTTTGAAAGTTATTTTGCACCAGACTGAGCCTTGCCCTGGTGCAGTTTAGAGGCTGCCCCAGGCTGTGAACCCCTGCTGTTCAGATTTGTAACTGCTCCCACAAAAGCCCCATACTTCAGGATGTGGCTGTAGGGCTATGTTATGGTCTGAGCTGAGTCACAATTTTGGGTGGTTATAGCCAGATCTTGTTAGGTTCTGGTGTTTTTTAGAGAGTAAACTCTGTCTTTGGTTTTAATTTCTCTGCTGATTTACTGTTTTATAATCAAGGCAGAGCAGTTAGCCTATGGGAGAGTCATCTGTATCCACAGAGGTCACCCCTGTCCCTGGTCTGTTCTGGACGCTTATCTCTCCCTGGTCTGTTCCTGGCCCCTCAGGACAAATCTTTCCTGGAAATCTTCCAGATTATCTTCAGCTGGTAAATTGTTGTGCTTCTAAACTTCATGGGTTTTACCATTCAAGCACTATTTTTGAGGCTGAATTTAATAGTTGGTCATGAGGGCATGAGAGGAGCTTAGAAAGTCGCTTATACCTTCTCTGCCATCTTGGCCGGGTTAGATATCTTAAATAGGAAGTACAGTATAGAATTATATGACTTTTCTATCAATTCTATGAGATAGAAAAATGTGGGATAAAAATAAGATATCAGGTTAAAGTACAGTTTGACAAAATATTGCCCATGGGTCAAATTTGGAACCTTTATTTAAAAATGTAATATATATATATATATATATATATATATATATATATATGTCTCCCACATCTTACAAAAATAATTAGCAGGACAGATTTGGAACTCAAAACATGGTTTGTATACCCATGATCTTCAGAACTGGGTATAATTAGCTTCTTTTTCAGAGTGAATTATAATTTGGCTCCTAAAACTTTAAAAAACTTGAGCTCAGTCATATCTCAGAAATATTCCACTGAATTATCAAATTTTCTATGCTTTTAAATAAATTGCCCCCTCACTTTAACACAGAAAATTCTATCAATAGTTGTAACCATCAGTAACTATTTAGATATATTGTCTATAATTTACACATTTCTTCACATCACATTTTCTCTTATTCCAAGTTCATCAATATAAATGGAACTCTGTGATACTGAATAAGTCATTTAATTTGTCTACACCATTCCTATGAAATGGAGTTGACATTTGTAATTCTTATGTCACAAAACTATTGAGGGGGGTTCCTGCAGGAAACTATAAAGTAATCTAAAACTGTGTCACTCTTAATATCACCCACATGATTCTTTTCTTCTTAGAACTGAACATTTTAGAAAATGTATATTTCTAGAACTAGAGATAAATATTTTTCTGAAGACACTTGAATTTATGCTTCTCCAATAAAATCAATATTCACAACAAAGCCCAGCTAGGAGCTGTATGAAATAAAGTTACTAAAAATGGTAGACTACAATAACTGCAAACCAATGCTACCAACACTATGCCAAGATAACCTCTATTGTAAAAGAAACCTTAGGAATTTTTTTGTGAAATTGATTTTATCAAATAGATTCACTCAGTGAGCTGCATATAGGATTCCTTAAGAGAGGCACATTGTAACAGATTAAGTAAAACTTGTTCTTTTCTTAGAAAAAAAAAGAATGTGTATATGTATATACACACACATATATATATATATATACATATAAATGTGATTATATACATATATAACAACATAGAAAGATATGTAAGTATATCTCTCTATAAATGTGTTTATGTAAATATAGAGAAATGAAAAGTTGACTCATGATATATCTCTCCGAGGAAATTAGCTATTCATAGCATTAATCTGAAAGATTGATGTTGTTAGTTGAGAGTTCAGGGACATAGCCTAGGTGTCTAACCTAGGGGACTTTGGACAAATACAGATGTGAAGATATTCAAAAATAGAAGTCAATCTTTCATGGATTCTTGGATCTTGAGTGAGTCACATGGATGTCTAATTAACTGCCATGGATCCCTGACAGATAATATATTTTTCATTTCTTCCTCACAATATTTTGAAATGAATGAGCACCTATTTCAAAGCTGGATTAGAAAAGGAAAAAAAAAAGTCTAAGGACAGAGATATAAGAATGACTAACTACATTAAAGAAGGGACAATCAACATTTCTAGCATAAAATTACAAAATCTTAGAGCAGAAAGAGATATTTCAAATCATTTGGTTCATGTGTATTTGCATACTCAGTTTTGTAATTATTTTCCCCAACAAAGCAAAAATGGATACTGAAAGAAGTTTATGTATTTGATATATTCACTCTTACTTATTAATCACATGCATTTCTATTCTCCTTTAAATGTGTGACAAATTCTAACTGAAAATTCAGCAATGGGGATCATTTCTTGTTCCAATAGTCCAAAAACTCAGAAAAGGTGAAGTAAGCATTCGAAACCTACAATACAATAGTTCTATTACATTCAAAGTCCATGATCAGTCCTTGTGCTGAAAAGGGAATTTCCCAAATGTCAGTATGCCTACATGAGCTATAAAATATGGATTTTAACAAAGTTCAGCCTCAACTGAGTCTTTTCAATACTTTTGAGACCTCTCTTCTATTCTTACCTGACAGTTTCTGGCTGTCACTGAGAGAGAAAAACCCAGCTGAGAATTTCCTTTTCTCCAGATGTGCCTCTCTGACAGGCTATGAGAGCTATGATAGCAACTGCTGTCCCAAGAGTGGGAGGCCTGTTTTCTTCCTTGGAGAGCAAAGGGAGGTGGGTGTATAGGACCATAACAGCTGCCAGCTGTTCTCCTCTCTTGCCTACTGGAATTTAGTGTTACTGGGCTGGAAGCCCAAACCTCATGTTGGCCTGATCACAACTTGTGATGTGCCAACGCTTTCTATATTAATCTGATCTGTGTACGCACCAGAAACTGGGGTACATAATCTAAGACTGCCTTCCTTCAGTAGTTGTGGAATTATTAATTTCAAAACAGAAGAAAACATGACTATCCACACATAGAAATCTGCTGATAAAGCTTCAGGGTTCTCTTGTCTTGGGGACTGTACTTGTTAATTGTCTACTGACATAGGAACGCTCTGAAGTCTCTGAGAATTCAACTTAGACTTTTTTTTTAAATCCCCCTTCCTTTCCCTTTCCCAATCTTGTTGAATTCAAGATATTGTTAAAGTTTACCTCTGAAAAGTATATCTTAGCTCTGATGTTGGCATTCCAATGGGTTAATCTTCGAAATATTTACAAATGGAGCAAAATTTCAGGATGATGATAACTCTTAGCATTTATACAATGCTTTAAGTTTTATTTTTTACATACACTATCTCACTGGATCTTCCCCCAGACCTTGTGATATAGTCACTTTTATTATACTCATTGTAATGATGTGTAAACTGAGGTTGAGAGAAATTAATGGACTTGTCAAAAGCCATACCATTAGTGAAGACTTAAGATTCCTATTCAATACATTCTGTCTGTAAATCCAGAACTCTACCCACTATCTTACATGACTATAATCCCAAGGAAAACTTGAGAGTTGAAAGTATTCAGTATCATTGAGAAGTCCCTCTAGGATAGCATCTGCTTCCTTTTGCTTGGGGATGAGTGGGAAAGAGGGTATTTGCCATCCATCATCCTCTAGATTCATGTTTTATTTAAAAAAAACATTTTTCCTCTTGAACAATTTTAAATATTAAAAATATAAGAATCCCCAAAGTGTAACTTGTTTTACTCATTTAATGTTAGCATTTAAATACATGGACTTTATCATTTTAAGAATGTTTGGTCTTAAGTGAATTTTTTTAAATGCACGTGTACATATGTGTGAGGATTTTTAAACACACATACACTCACAAATACACATGAAAAAATCCAGAGTGGTTAAGTTCCCAGGATGAGAAGTGACTTGCCTTAGATTACTTGAGTGATTTTTCCATTATATCAAATTGCCTAAAATAGCATTTATTAGTTCTAAAGGAATTAGACTTTTATATAGACTCTTTAAATCTAAGTGATCTTAAGTAAGTTCCTTTTGCCTCAAATATGACATTATTCTATGGGAAACAGCTTTCCTTAAAGATCAAAACAACATTTTTTTCCAAACAAAACTATTAATTAGATATTAGAATAAGAAACATATGGTGGACTAATTGTGATAAACTGAGAATAATGCTTATAAGTAGGAAGTAAGTATTCAGAAAAAAAATAATCAATTCAGATTGTGCATGTATTTCTACCTTTAGTTATAACTCTTAGTTTGAACGGAGACCTCCTCCGTCTATTCAATATCTGCTGCCAAGATGTATGAGAAAATATGCTTAAAATTTGTAAGTGTATATCAGTTGTATACTTTGAGTAGCAGCCCAGCTTTAGGCAATGTTTTCCCAGAATGACAGTTCCAGGGAGAGTAAAAGATCTTAAGTAATAATAAATACTTAGACATCATAGTAGAATTATAAACAAAATCATAATTATTTTATTTATTAATAGTTATGAGGGTTTTTGTTGTTTTTAAATGTTGTTATTAACCCAAATTCAGTCTTTATTCATTCATTATGGGTAGGTTCATTTCAAGATTTTGCATAAATAATCTTAAGATTTAATAAAAATGAAAAAGGTATATGCTTACTCAAAGTGATCAAACAAACTCTTGGTAGACACACACACAATGTTCTGATATTAATAAGCTGACATATGCTAATGAACATGTTCTCTAGTTAATCTCTTAAACTGTCCATATTTCATTACTTTTACTTTTAAACAGCAATAACATAAACAACACACTTGAAATAGTGAATTCAGTCTTTATAACCTCACAGGCAACATTCTTACATTTATTCTCATATATATTCTTACAAATAAATAATCCACTGACTGATTATGATCTAAGTACAAACATGTTCAAGTCCTCTCAATGCTCTTTTAAAAATGTTTCACAAAATGAGAATTTATTTTTTTTTTTAGTTTCAATAGTGTCAAAATAAATGTAATAACAATTTTCAACATTTTCACAAAATTTTGAGTTGCATAACTATTTTTTTTTACTTTCTCCCTTACATACCAATTCATGCAAGACAAAAAGCAATCTAATACAGGTGACATGTGTACAATCATTTAAAAATATTTCCATCTTAGTCATGTTGGAGAAAGAAAAATCAGAACAAAAGGGAAAAATATAAAAAAAAAGCAGTGAAAATTGTATGCTTTTATTCACATTCAGTCTCAATAGTTTCTCAATGAACAGGGATGGCACTTTCTAACTTAAATATTTTGGGATTATTTTAGACAAGAATTCTTAAACTTGATCTATAATCTTCTTTTTTAAAATTATACAGACCTATATTTATATGTGTGTATACGTATTACATGGAGAGAGAGTGAGACTGGTTTTTCCTTGCCATTGTAAGTTTCTTTTTAGTTGTTATTGTTTTGTTTTGTTTTTTAATAATTCACTATAAGGTGCCTAGGTAGGCCTGAAGTCAAAAAGTCCTCTCTTTGTGACTTTAAATCTGGTCTCAGACAATTACTAGTTATGTGACCCTGAAACAGTCATTTAACCCTATTGGCCTTTAGTTCCTCATCTGTAAAATGAGCTGGAGAAAGAAATGACAAGCCACTCCAATATTTTTTCCCAAGAAAACCTCAAACGAGAGCAGAGTTAAACATAACTGAAATGATTAAATACCAAACAAAATATTTTTATATATTTAAAACATTTTTTTTGCTCTAGGTTCATAAATTTCATTAGATTCCCAAATGGTTTCAGGACAAATCCACAAAGAACTTCTCTCTATACCTTTTTATTATCTTTAGCTATTGTACCCATACCTCTCAAATGCTTCATTTCTAATTGTAAAAGTCATCTATGGTAAATGTCTCCACTTTTTTGCCACAGTTCTCTTGATCACCTTGCAATCTGGTTTCCATCTTCACCCCCTCACCTGCACACACAAATTGTTCATAAAAAGGTTAGCAATAAATTACTATTCATAAAATTCAATGGCCTTTTCCCAGTTCTTATTATCTTAAATATCTTCACAATCATCATAACCACTCTTTTTCTTTTTTCTCTCATACAATTTTCATCTAATTAAGATTCTTTAGGTTTCTGTGTCTTCTGTCTATGTTCTCCTTTCCCCCACTCTATTGTTATTATATCATAAAATATTATTATGATTCACAATATCACAAAACAAGTAGACTTTGGTGATAAATTTTCTTGCCATATTTATTAAGTACCTAGTATAGTTATGGAAATATGGCATGTATGATGTGGAAGGGGAGTTCATTCTTTACACTTTGAAAATCTAGATTTCTTGATTCCAGAATTTTTTTCCTATATAATGTCTCTTAGATAAGTCAGCCTGTTCCCTTATCTTATTCTGATCAAGGATATTATTGATTTATGGGCAAATTTAAAAATTTAATTAAAAAAAAGTAAGTATACGCCAGTATGGTGTTTTTTAATCTTCTAGATTATTTATTTTTGTCTAATAATCATATAAGTGGTTTTTCTTTTCTTTTCCTTTTTTATTAAATTAAACCTTTTTATTCACAGAACATATGTGTGGGAAATTTTTCAACACTGACCCTTGAAAAACCATTTGGGCCAAATTTTCCCATCCTTCCCCAACCCCTCCACTACCTGGCAGGTAATCCAATACATGTTAAATATGTTAAAATATATATTAAATCTAATATATGTATACATATTTATACACAAGAAAAATCAGATCAAGAAGCAAGGAAAAAAACTGAGAAAGAAAAAATAATGCAAGCAAACAAAAAAAGAGAGATTGAGAATGTTATGTTGTGGTCCACACTCATTACCCATGGTTCTCTCTCTGAAAGTGGATGGCTCTCTTCATCACTGAACAAGTGAAACTGGTTTGAATCATCTCATTGTTGAAGAGAGCCAGGTCCATCAGAATTGATCATCCTATAATCTTATTTTGCCCTGTAAAATGATCCCTTATTCTACTCATTTAACTTAGCATCAGTTCATATAAGTCTCCCCAAGGCTCTCTGAAATCATGCTGATAATTTCTTACAGAACAATAATAGTTCATAATATTCATATACCATAATTTATTCAGCCATTCTCCAATTAATGGGCATCCACTCAGTTTCCAGTTTCTTGCCACTTCAAAAAAGACTGCCAGAAACATTTTTGCACATATGGGTCTCTTTTCCTCCTTTAAGATCTCTTTGGGATATAATTCCAGTAGTTTAAGTCCCACTGATGACTCAAAAGGTATGCACAGTTTGATAACTTTTTGAGCATAGTTCCAAATTGCTTTCCAGAATGGTTGGATCCTTTCACAGTTAGACCAAAAATGTATCCATGTCCCAGTTTTCCTGCATCCCCTCTAATATTGGTCATTATGGATTCCTGTCATCTTAGCCAATCTCACAGGTATATAGTGGTATCTCTACATTGTATTAATTTGCATTTCTCTGATCAATAGAGATTTGGAGCACCTTTTCATAAGACTACAAATGACTTCAATTTCTTCAACTTAAAATTATCTGTTCATATCCTTTGACCATTTACCAATTGGAGTATGGTTTGAACTATTATAAATTTGAGTCAATTTTCTATATTTTTTACAAATGAAGCCTTCTTCATAAAATTTGAATGTAAAAAATTGTTTCCCAGTTTATTGCTTTACTTCTAATCTTGTCTGCTTTAGTTTTGTTTGTACAAAAACTTTTTAACTTAATAACAAAATTATCTCTTTTGTGATCAGTAATGATCTTTAGTGCTTCTTTAGTCACAAACTCCTTCCTCCTCCACAGATCTGAGAGAAAAATTATCCTATGCTCATCTAATTTATTTAAAATATCATTCTTTATCTCTAGATCATGATCCCATTTTGAACTTATATTGGAATATGATATTATGTGTGCATCAATGCCTAGTTTCTGCCATAGTAGTTTTCAGGTTTCCCAGCAGTTTTGTCAAATACCGAATTCTAATTCCAAAAGCTGGGGTTATTTGTTTTGTCAAATTCTTGATTGTTATAGTCATTGGTGATTTTGTTCTGTGAACCTAACCTGTTCCACTGATCAACTGCTCTATTTCTTAGACAAAACCAATGTTTTTGATGACAGTTGCTTTAAAATAAAGTTTTGATCTTATACAGCTATGCTACATTCATTTGCTTTTCTTTCCATTAATTCACTTGAAATACTTGACCTTTTGTTCTTTCAAATGAATTTTGTTATTATTTTTCTAGGTCAATAAAATAGGTTCTTGGAAGTTTGATTGGTGTAGCAAGCACCAAAGACTTAACAAAGGGCACTTGATATTTTTCTAGGTGCTGAGATATGACTTTATTTACTTGGAATGTGTTTTGTACTTTTGTTCATATATTTCCTGACCCTCCCTTTGTAGAGAAATTTCCAAATATTTTATCCTATCAATATTAATTTAAAATGGAATGTGTCTTTGAATCTCTTGCTATTGGATTTTGTTAGTGATGTATAAAAATGTTGATGACTTATGTGGATTTATTTTGTATCCTGCAACTTTTCTAAAGTTGTGGATTATTTCTAATAGCTTTTTAGTTGACTATCTGGGGTTCTCGAAGTATAGTATCATATCATCTGCAAAGAGTGATAATTTGGTTTTCTCATTACCCACTCTAATACTTTTATCTCTTTTTCTTCTCTTTTTTGCCAAAAGTAGAATTGCTAATGCAATTTTGAATAGTAATGGTGATAGTGAGCAACCTTGTTTCACCCCAATTTTATTGGGAATGGTTCCAGTTTATCATCATTACATATAATGCTTACTGATGGTTTTAAATAGATGTTACTGACTATTTTAAGGAAAAGTCAATTTATTCCCCTCCTCTGTAGTGTTTTTAATAAGAATAGGTGTTGGATTTTATCAAATGCTTTTTCTGGATCTATTGAGATGATATTATTGTTTTGTATTAATTTGGTTATTGATACAATCAAATATGCTAATAGTTTTCCTAATATTGAATCTGCCCTGCATTCTTGGTATAAATCCTACTTGATCATGGTGTATTAACTGGGTGAAGATTTCCTGTAATCTTTTTACTAATAATTTATTTAAAAAATTTTGCATTGCTATTCATTAGGGAGATTGGTCTATAATTTTCTTTCTCTATTTTCTTTCTACCCGGTTAAGGTATCAGTACCATGTCAAAAAGAAATTTGGTAGCAGTCCTTCATTACATATTTTTTTTTTCTAATAGTTTATACAGTATTGGAGTTGATTGTTCTTTAAATGTTTTGTAGAATTCACATTTACATCCATCTGGCCCTGGAGATTTTTTCTTACGGAGATGATTAATTAGTTTGTTCTATTTCTTTTGCTATGATGAGACTATTTACGTAATTTATTTCTTCTGTTAATCTGCGCAATTTACATTTTTGTAGATATTTCTCCATTTTTCTTAGGCTATGAAATTTATTAGCATAAAGTTGGGGAAAATAACTCCTAATTATTGCTTTAATTTCCTCTTCATTGGTGGAAAATTCTCCCTTTTAATTTTAGAGACTAACAATTTGATTTTCCTCTTCCCTTTTTCTAGTCAAATTAACTAAAGTTTTATCTTTGTTGGATTTTTCATAAAACCAATCTTCATTTTATTTATTATTACAATAGTATTTTCTTTTACTTTCAATTTTATTAATCTCTCTTTTTATTTTTAGAATTTCAAGTTTGGTATTTGATTGGGTTTTTTAAGTTGCTCTTTTTTCTAGCTTTTTTTAGTGGCAAGCCCAATTCATTGACCTTCTCTTTTTCTATTTTATGCAAGTAAGCATCTAGAGATATAAAATTTTTCCCTTATTATCATTTAGGCTACATATTACAAGTTTTAGTACATTGTCTCATTATTGTCATTCTCTTGGATGAAATTATTGATGGTGTCTATGATTTGCTGTTTCACCCATTCATTCTTTAGGATGAGATTATTTAGTTTCCAATTTCTTTTTGGTCTATTTTCCCCTGGCTCTTTATTCAGTTTAATTTTTATTACATCGTGATCTGAAAAAAATGCATTTACTATTTCTGCCTTTCTGCATTTGATTTTGAGGTCTTTATGTCCCAATATATTGTCAATTTTTGTATAGTTCCATGACTTGCTGAGAAGAAAGTGTACTGTTTACTGTCTCCATTCAATTTTCTCCACAGATCTATCAAACTAAAATTCCCTAGTATTCTATTTATATTTTCATCTTCTTTTTTATTTATTTTGGGTCTTGATTTATCTAGTTCTGAGAGAGCAAGGTTGAGATCTCCCACTATTATTGTTTTGATGTCTATTTCTTCTTGCAAATCTCTTAATTTTTCCTTCATGAATTTCCACGCTACACCACTTGATGCATATATGTTTAATATTGATATTGCTTCATTATCTATGGTACCTTTTATCAAGATATACTTTCATTCCTTATCTCTTTTAATTAGATCAATTTTTGCTTTTGCTTTATCTGAGATCTGGAAGAATATATCTGCTTTTTAAATTTGTCTGAGGCATACTAGATTCTGTTTCAGTCTTTTAACTTTACTCTTTATGTGTCACTCTGCTTTAAATGTTTTTTTTTTTTTTTTCTTTCTTGAAAACAACATATTGTAGGATTTTGGCTTTCAATGCAGTCTGCTATCTGCTAAGCTTTATGGGAGAGTTCACCCCATTCACATTTACAGTTAAAAATACTAATTCTGTATTTCCTGACATCTTTTTTTTTTAAGTTAAGGTCAGCTTTTAGAGAAGAGAAGGTTTTCCAAGCTTTCTCTACAAGCAATCGTGGTTATGCTGGGTCAGTGCTGGCTTCATTGAATCAGTTTTTACTGTCTTCTAGTGGTGGTTGGGCATGGCCAGGTCCTATGAGATTCTTCAGGGTTCACTATGTACCTTTTGTGTTTGTGTTGGATGTTTTATAACTTCTCTGATGATCTACTGGCTTGCAACCAAGGCAGAGTAGCCAACACTGCTTTAGGTTCCTCCCTGTAGAGATTCCATCATGTGGAGTCTTCACCATCCTGGGATTCTGTGTTTTCTGCACTGGTGTCTTTGCTTATCTTGCTTGTGCATGGCCTGCCTCCCTCTATTTCCAATTTAAAGAGACCTTTTCTGCTTATCATCGAAATTACCTTCTGCTGGTAATTTGTTGCACTTCCAATATTCGTGGATTCTGCTGGTCCAGAACTAATTCAGAAATTGGATTTGCTAATTAGTCTGAGTGTTGTAGGAGAAAGTCAAAAACAAAAGTCTGTCCTCTTCACCAACTTGTCTCTGCCCCCAGAAGTCCTCTGATAATTTTTTTTCAAGATTTTTCTTTTGTTTATAAAAAATCTTCCTCCTCAGGAATTTGTGACTAAAGAAGAACTAGGGATTATTATTGAACACAAAATAGAAAAATTTAATTATATCAAGTTAAAAAGCTTCTGTACAAACAAAACCAATGCAGACAAGATTAGAAGGAAAGCAATAAACTGGGAAAACTTTTTTTTTACAGTTAAAGGTTCTGATAAAGGCCTCATTTCCAAAATATATAGCGAATTAATTCTAATTTATAGGAAATCAAGTCATTCTCCAATTGACAAATGGTCAAAAGATATGAACAGACAATTTTCAGATAATGAAATTGAAACTATTTTTACCCTTATGAAAAGGTGTTCCAAATCATTATTAATCAGAGAAATGCAAATTAAGACAACGCTGAGATACTACTATACACCTCTCAGATTGGCTAAGATGACAGGAAAAGAGAATGATAAATGTTGGAGGGGATGTGGGGAAACTGGAACACTGATGCACGGTTGGTGGAGTTGTGAATAGATCCAACCATTCTGGTGAGCAATTTGAAACTATACTTAAAAAGTTGTCAAACTATGCATACCCTTTGAGCCAGCAGTGTTACTACTGGGCTTATATCCCAAAGATATCTTAAAGGTGGAAAAGGGACCCGTATGTGCAAAAATGTTTGTGGCAAACCTTTTTGTAGTGACTAGAAACTAGAAATTGAATGAATGTCCATCAGTTGGAGAATGGTTGAGTAAATTGTGTTATATGAATGTTATGGAATATTATTGTTCTGTTTTGTAAGAAATGACAAGCAGGATGAATACAGAGAGACTTGGAGAGACTTACATGAGCTGATGCTAAATGATAGAAGCAGAACCAGGAGATGATTATACATTTCAACAACAGTACTATATGAGGATCAATTCAGATGGAAGTGGCTATCTTCAACAATGAGAGGATCCAAATCAGTTTCAGTTGATCAGTAATGAACAGAACCAGCTATATCCAGTGAAAGAACACTGGAAAATGAGTGTGGACCACAACATAGCATTTACACTTTTTCTGTTATTGATTGCTTGCATTTTTTGTTTTTCTTCCCAGGTTATTTTACCTTCTGCTAAATCTGATTTTTTTTGTAGAGCAAGACTACTGTATAAATATGTATACATATATTGTATTTAACATATACTTTAACATATTTAACATGAATGGGACTACCTGCCATCTAGGGGAGGAACTGGAGAGAAGGAAGAAAAAGGTTGGAGCAGAAGTTTTTGCAAGGGCCACTGTTGAGAAATTACCCATGCATATGTTTTGTCAGTAAAAAGCTATACTAATAAAAATATATACATACACAAAGAAAAATCTTCCTCCTCTTTCAGCTATTTTGAAGAATGATATTTCAATTACCTCAAAATTGTTTTTCCTCCAAAGACATTTTTTCCACTATTTAATTGGATTGATTTACTTTTGACTTCATCATGTTTAGTGTCATTTCCATTTCCTATATACCATATCTGGGACTGAGATATTAGAAATCAAATAAGTGATTATGTTATCATTGTTAAAGTAATATAAATTCTATCAGAATACTCTAAATTTTAGGAAATTTGAGACCAAGCTTTTCTGCAAACATTTTTACCTTGAATGCTTCTTGTTGACTTATTAGCAATATTATTTATAGGCTTCAATATCCTTCATTTGATGCTGTATTGATTTTAAACCAAAGTTGCTTAGCTTTCCTATATGTTTCTTTGGCAAGGCAAACAATATTTTTAAACTGATGTACTTTCTATGTTCTATTTTTCATCACAGTGAATAAAAACAATAAACTCTATCCAAAATAGTGATAATTGATACCAATGCCTTTTCTGAAAATAGTATTTTTTAAATTATAGGTAAATGTAATTTTCAACATTCACTTGTATAAAATATTGAATTCCATATTTTTCTCACTCCCTCCATATTTTCCCATCTTCTTCCTTTTCTCCTCCCTATGATAGTAAGTATTTCTGTAGGTTGTATATGTAGAATCATATTAAACATTTCTACATTAGTTTTCTTGTGAAAAATGAAACAGAATAAAAGGGAAAAACCATGAAAAAAAAGAAAATCCTATGTTTTGCTTTGCATTCAGACAACATGGTTCTTTCCTTGGATATGGATAGCATTTTCCATCATGAGTCCTTTGTACTTGTATTAGATGATTTGCTGGTGAAAAGAGCTAAATCTATCACAGCTGATCCTCACACAATGTTGCTATTAAGATGTTCAATGTCCTTCTTGTTCTGGTCACTTCACTGAGCATCCATCATGGAAGTCTTTTTTTTTCCCCTGAAATTTGCTTGTTCGTCATTTCTTATTGCACATGAACTTAATTACATCCATATGCTATAGATTGTTAAACTTTTCCCCAATTTATGAGCATGTCCTCAACTTACAATATTTTTCCATAATGAAAAAGGACTGCTATAGATATTTTTGCATATATAGGTCCTTTTCCCTTTTTTAATAATCTCTTTGAGATATCAATCTCAGTAACAATCCTGGATCAAATGTTATGCAGTTTGATTGTCCTTTAGGCATATTTCTAGATTCTTCTCCAGAAATATTGGATAATATTTCAATTTTCCCACATCCTATCTAATCTTTATCATTTTCCTTTTTTGTCATATTAATTAATATGATATGCATAAGGTGGTACCTCAGAGTTGTTTTAATTATTATTTTTCTAATCAAACATGTTTAGAACATTTCTTCATATGCATTTAGAGAGCTTTGTTTTCTTCAGCTGAAATTTGCCAGTCTGTATCCTTTGACGATTTATCTTGTATTCTTTAAAAAAGTGACACAGTTCTCTATCATATTTAAGAAATGAAGTCTCTTTTAGAGATATTTGTTGGGGGGAAAGGCTTTCTGTGTTTTCTGCTTTCCTTTAAACTCAGAGGCATTAATTGTGTTTGTGAAAAACATTTTTAACTTGATGTAATCAAAAGTTTCCATTGAGCATTTCATTATGTTCTCTCTCTTGCTGGATTATAAATTCTTTTTTATCTACATACATCTCATAGGTAAACTTTTCCTCATTTTCCTTATTAGAGTATCATTCTTTATGTATAAATCATGTACCATTTTTATCTTATCTGGGTATGGTGTGTGACATGTTGGTTTGCATCTCTTTACTTCCTTACTATTTTAACAATTTTTGCAGAAGATTTTCTCAAATACCAAGTTCTCATCCCAGAAGCTGAGGTCTGGGTTTATCAAAGAGTAGATTATTATAATCATTTACTACTATGTCTTGTATAACTAAGTCATTAAATTCATCCATTTATTTCTTAGGAAGTATCAGATGTTTTTGATGACTACTACTTTATAATAAAGTTTTGGATCTGTAAGGCTAGGCTACTTATTGTGGCATTTTAAAAAATTAATTCTCTTCATGTTCTTGACCATTTATTCTCCCAAATGAATTTTATTATTACTTTTAGTTCTACAAAATAAATTTTTGAATAAATAAATTTAGATAAAATTGTCATTTATTATATGTATTATGTAATCATAATATATATTCATCATATTGTATTATATGTGTTCATGCTACACATGATGAATTGATAAAATTTCCATTTGTTTAGATCTGATTTTGTGTGAAAATATTTTACAATTATGTCTATATATTTCCTGGGATTGTCTTGGTATGTAGAAATCAAATATTTTATATTGTCTACAGTTATTTTAATAGTGTTTTTTTTCCCCCAATTACATGTCAAAGCAGTGTTTAACATTATTTAACAAGAATCTGAGTTCCACATTTTTCTTATCTCCTTCGCCTTCTCTCTTCCTAAAATGCTAGGCAATTTGATATTGTTTATACATGTCCTGTGAATACACATGTTACATATATGTGTTATGTATAACATATAAACCACATTTCCAAACTATGTGCAGTTGTACAAGCAGAAAGAGATAAAAAGGTAATAAAAAGATAAATGAAAAAAGTATGTGTCATTCTGTATTCAGAGACCATCAGCTGTTTTGTTTTGTTTTGTTTTTCATTTGGATATGGATAGCATTTTCCTTTGTAAGTCCCCTGTACTTGCTTTGGATCACTGCATTCCTGAGAAGTGCTGAATCACTCATAGTTATTTATTATCCAGTATTTCTGATACTATGGACATTGCTTTCCTGTTTCTCTTAATTTCACTTTACAACCATTTGTACTAGTCTTTCTAAATTTTTTTCTAAAACTTGTCTGTTCATTATTTCCTATTGTAGAATAATATTCTATTGTATTCTTATACCATAACTTGTTTAGTCATTCCCCAAATGATAGGCATCTCCTCAATTTCCAATATTTTGCTACCCTAAAAAGAGTGACCATAAATAATTTTGCACATATAGTTCCTTTTCCCTTTCTTGTGATCTCTTTGGGAAATAAATGTAATTGTAATTTCATTGCATCAAAGGGATACACACTATTTGAGTGCAGTTCCAAATTGCTCTCCAGAATGGTTAAATCACTTCACAAATCCACCAATAGGATCTTAGTGTCCCAATTTCCCCATAACCTCTCCACTTTGTTATTATGCCTTTTGTAATAATACTTAACCTGATAGATGTGAGGTAGAACCCCAGAGTTGTTTCAATTTGCATTTTTCATTTCAATGATAATGTAAAGCATTTTATGATTATTAATTTATTAGATTACTTTTTTTCTGATAACTGCCTGTTCATATCCTTTGACAATTTATCAGTTGAGGAACTGTTAATTTTCTAAATTTGACTCAGTTTCCTATTTGAATATGAAGTTTGAAAAATGAAGGGTTTATTAGAGCTACTTAACATCATTTATTTTTTACATTATTGGTTACCTACTATATATTTCCCACCATCCCATTGTGGCCTTGTTTACCCTCTCTCTTTCTCCTTTTTATCCTGTCTATTCTCAAGCATGTTTTTCTTTTTATCTTTAGATTTCCAAACTCCTTTCCTTTCTGTCTTCTTTTCTAATCTTCTTCCTTTCTTACTCTCCTGTGCCAAAATCTTTCAAAAGAAAGATTTCTATACCCAAATAAATGTGTGCATTATCTCTTTGTTGAGTCAATTTGAAAGAAAGGTTCATGTTCTCCCCTTCTTGCTTCTTCCATTTTACCAATCCTTACAAAATCTTTTTCAGGTCTCTTTTATATCAGATAATTTATTCCATTTTGACTCTCCCTTTTCTCTTTACCCAGGGCATTTTGTTCTCAAACCTTAATTTTATTTTTAGATAATTGTACCATCACATTCAATCTACACCCTTGATTTCTTATTGTACAAATAATGAAAAAGATTTTAGGAGTTATAAATATCTTGTCCTCTTGTAAAATATAAACATTTCAACCTTATCAAATTCTATATGTTTTCTCTTTCCTATACCTTTACACACTTCTCTTGAATTGTTTCACTTAAAAGGCATAGTTTCTATTCAGTTCTCATCTTTCTATTTCCTTGAATGTCTATTTTTCCCCTGAAGGATAATATTCAGTTTTGCTGGATAGGTTGTAATTCTGGCTCTTTTACCTAGTGAAATATTATATTCTAATTCTTATTATTCTTTAATGTTGAAGACAATAAATCTTGTGTTATTTTTTACTGTGGCTCTATGATATTTGAATCATTCATTGTTGGCTAATTGTAGTATTTTCTCCTTGATCTGGGAGATCTGGATTTTGACTCTAATGTTTCTGGGAGTTTCATTTTGGAATATCTTTCAGAAGATTATTGATGGGTACTTTTCATTTTTATTTTACACTGTGGTTCTAGAAGTTGTCTTTGATAATTTATTAAATTATTTCTTTTTTTAATAATGACTTTTAGGTAGTGCAATGCTTTTTAATTTTTTTTTTGTTTGGGATATATTTTCCAAGGCTACTGTTTTTTCAAAGAAATATGACACATTCAGCATCCATTTTTGTAGTGGCAAGAACCAGCAGGATGTTTTCAGAGAAACCTGGAGAGACTTATGTGTACAGCTGCTAAGTGAAATGAGCAGAACCAGAAGATCACCATGCATTCATATGTATTCCTGTATCCATTCAGCAAATTATGCTTTTAAGTAATTTTCCTCTTAATTAGATTTTTGTACCTCTTTTACCATTTAGCCGGATGTGTAAGAATGCTGATGATTTATATGGGTTTATTTTGTATCCTGCAACTTTGCTAAAGTTGTTCTAATAGCTTTGCAGTTGATTCTCTGGGGTTCTCTAAGTATACGATATCATCTGCAAAGAGTGATAATTTGGTTTCTTCATTATCTTATTTAAGTCCTTTAATCTCTTTTTCTTCTCTTATTGACAAATCTAGCATTTCAAATACAATACTGAATAGCAATGGTGATAGTGGGCAACATTGTTTCACCCCTAATCTTACTGGGAATAGTTCTAGTTTATCCCCTTTACATATGATGCTTGCTGATGGTTTTAAATAGATGCTATTGACTATTTTAAGGAAAAGTACATTTATTCCTATGCTCTCTAGTGTTTTTAATAGGGAAGGGGTATTCATCTAACATTTTTTTCTGTATCTGTTGAAGTAATCATATGGTTTTTGCTAATTTGGTTATTGATATAGTCAATTATGCTAAGAGTTTTCCTAACATTGAATCAGCCCTGCATTCCTAGTATACATCCTACTTAGTCATGGTGTATTATCCTGGGGATGCTTATCTGTAATCTCCTTGATAATATTTTGTTTAACATTTTTTCATCAATATTCATTAGGGAGATATGTCTATAATTTTCTTTCTCTGTTTTCATCCTGTCTGGTTTAGGCATCAGTATCATGTCTGTGTCATAAAAGGAATTGGGTAAGAGTCCTTCATTACCTATTTTTTCAAATACTTTATATACTATTGGAGTTCATTGTTCTTTATATGGTTGATAGAATTCACATGTAAATCCATCTAGTCCTGGGGATTTTTTCTTAGGGAGTTGATTGATAGCTTGTTCTATTTTTTCTAAAATAGGATTATTTAAATAAGTTATTTCCTCTTCTGTTAATGGGGGAATCTATATTTTTGTAGGTATACCTCTAATTATCTTAGGTTGTCAAATTTATTGGCATAAAGTTGGACAAAAATAACTCCTGATAATTGCTCTAGTTTCCTCTTCATTGGTAAATAGTTCTTCATTTTCATTTTTGACACTAACAATTTGATTCTCCTCTCTCATTTTTTCTAATCCAACTAACTAAAGATTTATCTATTTTGCTGTTTTTTTTCATAAAACCAAGTCTTAGTTTTATTTATTAATTCAATAGTTTTTTTTGTTTCAATTTCATTGATCTGTCCTTTTATTTTTAGAATTTCAAGTTTGGTATTTGATTGGGGTTTTTAAAATCTGCTCTTTTTTCTAGCTTTTTTTTTAGTGGCAAGCCCAATTCATTGACTTCTTTCTCTATTTTATGCCAAGTAAGCATCTAGTGATATAAAATTTCCCGTTATTACCACTTTGGCTGCATCTCACAAATTTTAGTACATTGTCTCATTATTGTCATTCTCTTGGATGAAATTATTGACGGTGTCTATGATTTTCTGTTTCACCCATTCGTTATTTAGGGTGAGATTGTTTAGTTTCCTATTTCTTTTTGGTCTAATTTTCCCTGGCTTTTTATTGAGTGTAATTTTAATTGCACAGTGATCTGAAAAAATGCATTTACTATTTCTGCCTTTCTGCATTTGATTTTGAGGTCTTTATGTCCTAATATATAATCAATTTTTGAATAGGTTCCATGAACTGCCAAGAAGAAAGTGTACTCCTTTCTGTCTCCATTCAGTTTTCTCCAAAGATCTATCATGTCTACTTTTTCTAGTATTCTATTTACCTCTTTAAGTTATTTCTTATTAATTTTGTGCTTTGATTTATCTAGTTCTGAGAGAGCAAGGTTGAGCTCTCCCACTATTATAGTTTGGCTATTTATTTCTTGTTGTAACTTTCTTAACTTCTTTATTAGGAATTTAGATGCTACATCACTTGGTGCATATATGTTTAATATTGATATTGCTTTATTATCTATGGTATCCTTTAATAAGATATAGTTTTCTTCCTTATCTCTTTTAATCAGATCATTTTTTGATTTTTCTTGATTCGAGATCAGGACGGCTACCCCTGCTTTTTTACTTCACCTGAAGCATAATAGATTCTGTTCCAGCCTTTTACCTTTACTCTGTATATATCACTCTCCTTAGAATGTGTTTATTGTAAACAACATATTGTAGGATTCTGGCTTTTAATTCAGTCTGCTGTCAGTTTACACTTTAGGAGAGAGTTTACTTCATTCACATTTACTGCTAAAAATACTAGTTCTGTATTCCTGCCATCTTATTAACTCCAAATTATACTTTTCTCTTTCCTTTTCTCCTTTCCCTCTTCCCCAGTATTTTACTTATGAGCACTACTCGTGTCCAGCAATCCTCCCCCTTTAGAGATTGTCACCCTTTCTTGTCCCTTTCCCCTACTATTTCTCTTTTCCTTTCTATTTAGCCTACCCCTTCGATTTTCCCCTTTCCCCTCCCACATTTCTATAAGATGAGAGAGGCTTCTTCATCAAACCAAATATATGTAATTCTTTTTTTTGGCCAAATCTGATGAACTTGGAAATTGAATGGATGCCCATAAATTAGAGAATGGTTGAATAAGTTATGGTATATGAATGTTATGGAATATTGTTGTTCTGTAAGAAACCACCAGCAGGATGTTTTCAGAGAAACCTGGAGAGACTTATGTGTACAGCTGCTAAGTGAAATGAGCAGAACCAGAAGATCACCATGCATTCATATGTATTACTGTATCCATTTAGCAAATTATGCTTTTTAAGTAATTTTCCTCTTAATTAGATTTTTGTACCTCTTTTACCATTTAGCCTATTCTATTTTTAATATGTTATTTTCAGTATTTTTGTATCTCCTTTATCAAATTATTGGCTGCTTTTTCATGATTTTTTGCACCTCACTCTTATTTCTCTTCCCCAATTTTTCTTTATTTCTCTCATTTCATTTAAAAAATTCTTGTGTTCTTTACAAAAACTTCTTCTGCTTCTATTGAACCAATCATATGATTTCTGTATTTTTTGTTACTGATACAGTCAAATATACTCATAGTTTTCTTAATATTGAAAGAGCCCTGTAGTCCTGGAGCAACTCCATTGTGACCATAGTTTATTATCTCTTGATAAATTTCTATAATATCTTTGCTTATATTTTCTTTAATTTTCTCTTAATATTTGTTGCAAAAATTGTTCTAAAACATTCTTTCTAAGTTTTGGATTTTCCTGTTACAGTTATCAGCATCATATTTGTGTCATAATATTTTTCTTTATTGTTTTTATTTTTCTAATTTTTAAAAATTCCTGCTTGCTTTAACTAGATCTGATTAGAATTATTGTAGTAACATATCTATCTTTTCTAATTTGGTATGCATTTTGTAGTTGTCCTAACAAGATATATGGGATAGCTAGGTATTATCAGTGAAACAATGCCAGCCTGCGAGTTTGAAATATACTCATATCCCTGAGTTCAAATCTGGTTTTAGATATATGACATTTATGATACCCTGGGCAAGTTTCTTAAAACTTAAACTTTGTCATTTTTCTCATCTCTAAAATAAACTGGAGAAACAAAGCACAAAATACTTTAGTATTTTTTTTTGTTTTTTTTTATTTTATTTTTTTAATTATAATAACTTTTTGTTGACAGAATCCATGCTAGGATAATTTTTTACATTATCTCTTGTACTCACTTCTGTTCTGATTTTCCCCTCTCTCCCTCCACTCCCTCCCCTAGATGGCAAGCAGTCCTATATATGTTCAATATGTGGCAGTATATCCTAGATACAATATATATGTGTAGAACCAAACAGTTCTCTTGTTGCACAGGGAGAATTGGATTCAGAAGGTAAAAATAACCTGGGAAGAAAAACAAAAATGCAAACATTTTACATTCATTTCTCAGTGTTCTTTCTTTGGGTATAGCTGCTTCTGTCCATCACTGATCAATTGAAAGTGAATTAGGTCTCTTTGTCAAAGAAATCCACTTCCATCAGAATACATCTTCATACAGTATCATTGTTGAAGTATAATGATCTCCTTTTCTGCTCATTTCACTTAGCATCAGTTCATGTACGTCTCTACAAGCCTCTCTGTATTCATCCTGTTGGTCATTACTTATAGAATAATAATATTCTATGACATTCATATACCACAATTTACCCAAACATTCTGCAATTGAAGGGCATCCATTCATTTTCCAGTTTCTAGCCACTACAAAGAGGGCTGCCACAAACATTTGGGCACATACAGGTCCCTTTCCTTTTTTAGGATCTCCTTGGGGTATAACCCAATAGTAGCACTGCTGGGTCAAAGGGTATGCACAGTTTGATAACTTTTTGGGCATAATTCCATATTGCTCTCCAGAATGGTTGGATTCATTAACAACTCCACCAACAATGCATCAGTGTCCCAGTTCTCCTGCATCTCCTCCAACATTGGTCGTTTCTTTTTCCTGTCATCTTAGCCAATCTGACAGGTGTGTAGTGGTATCTCAGAGTTGTCTTAATTTGCATTTCTCTGATTAATAGTGATTTGGAACACTCTTTCATATGAGTGGTAATGGTTTCAATTTCATCATCTGAAAATTGTCTATTCATATCCTTTAATCATTTATCAATTGGAGAATGGCTTGGTTTCTTATAAATTAGAGTCAATTCTCTATATATTGTGGAAATGAAGCCTTTATCAGAACCTTTAAATGTGAAGATGTTTTCCCAGTTTGTTGCTTCCCTTCTAATCTTGTTTACATTAGTTTTGTTGTACAAAAGCTTTTTAATTTGATGTAATCAAAATTTTCTATTTTGTGATCAATAATTGTCTTTAGTTCATCTTTGGTCATAAATTTCTTCCTCCTCCACAGGTCTGAGAGATAAACTATCCTATGCTCCTCTCATTTATTTATAATCTCATTCTTTATACCTAAATCATTGACACATTTTGATCTTATCTTGGTATACGGTGTTAAGTGTGGGTCCATGCCTAATCTCTGCCATACTAGTTTCCAGTGATCGCAGCAGTTTTTGTCAAATAATGAATTCTTATCCCAAAAGTTAGGATCTTTGGGTTTGTCAAACATTAGATTGCTGTAATTGACTATTCTGTCTTGTGAACCTAACCTGTTCCATTGATCAACTAATCTATTTCTTAGCCAATACCAAATGGTTTTGGTGACTGCTGCTTTATTATATATCAGGTACAGCTAGACCATCTTCATTTGATTTTTTTTTTCATTACTTTCCTTGACATTCTCGACCTTTTATTATTCCATATGAATTTTGTTGTTATTTTTTCTAGATCATTAAAATATTTTCTTAGAAGTCTGATTGGTATAGTACTAAATAAATATATTAGTTTAGGGAGTATTGTCATCTTTATTATATTTGCTTGGCCTGTCCAAGAACACTTAATATTTTTCCAATTTTTTAAGTCTGGCTTTATTTGTGGGGAGACTTTTTTGTAATTTTGCTCATATAATTCCTGACTTTCCTTTGGTAGATGGATTCCCAAATATTTTATGCTGTCGACAGTTATTGTGAATGGAATTTCTCTTTGTATCTCTTGCTGTTGGGTTTTGTTGGTGATGTATAAAAATGCTGAGGATTTATGGGGATTTATTTTATACCCTGCAACTTTGCTAAAGTTATGAATTATTTCTAATGGCTTTTTAGTAGAATCTCTGGGGTTCTCTAAGTATACTATCATCTCATCTGCAAAGAGTGATAGTTTGATTTCCTCATTGCCTACTTTAGTTCTTTTAATCCCTTTCTTGACTATTATTGCTGAGGCCAGTGTTTCTAATACAATACTGAATAATAATGGTGATAGTGGGCAACCTTGCTTCACTCCAGATCTTACTGGGAAAGGTTCCAATTTTTCCCCATTGCATATGATGCTTACTGACGGCTTTAAATATATGCTCCTGACTATTTTAAGAAAAAGTCCATTTATTCCTATACTCTTAAGTATTTTTTTATTAGGAATGGATGTTGGATTTTATCAAATGCTTTTTCTGCATGTATTGAGATGATCATATGGTTTTTGTTAGTTTGGTTATTGATATAGTCAATTATGCTAAGAGTTTTCCTAATATTGAACCAGCCCTGCATTCCTGGTATAAATCCTACTTGGTCATAGTGTATTATCCTGGGGATGATTTTCTGTAATCTTTTTGATAATATTTTGTTTAAGATTTTAGCATCAATATTCATTAGGGAGATTGGTCTATAATTTTCTTTCTCTGTTTTCAGCCTACCTGGTTTAGGCATCAGTACCATTTCTGTGTCGTAAAAGGAGTTTGGTAGGACTCCTTCAATCCCTATTTTTTCAAATATTTTATATAGCATTGGAGTTAATTGTTCTTTAAATGTTTGGTATAATTCACTTGTAAATCCATCTGGCCCTGTGGATTTTTTCTTAGGGAGTTGGTTTATAGCTTGTTCTATTTCTTTTTCTAAGATGGGACTGTTTAGGATATTTACTTCTTCCTCTGTTAATCTGGGCAAGCTATATTTTTGAAGGTATTCTTCCATTTCATTTAAGTTGTCAAATTTATTGGCATAAACTTGAGCAAAGTAACTCCTAATTATTGCTCTAATTTCCTCTTTATTAGTGGTAAGTTCTCCCTTTTCTTTTTGAGACAAACAATTTTATTTTCCTTTTTCCTTTTTTAAATCAGATTTACTAAGGGTTTGTCTATTTTGTTGTTTTTTTCATACTTTAACAAACTCTTAGTTTTATTAATTAATTCAATAGGTTTTTTCTTTCAATTTTATTGATTTTCCTTTTATTTTTAGAATTTCAAGTTTAGTGTTTGACTAGGGTTTTTATAATTTGTTCCTTTTCTAGCATTTTTAGTTGCAAGCCCAATTCATTGACCTTCTGTTTCTCTATTTTATGCAAGTAGGCCTCTAGAGATATGAAATTTCCCCTTATTACCACTTTGGCTGCATCCTACACATTTTGGTATGATGTCTCATTATTGTCGTTTTCTTGGGTGAAGTTATTAATTATGTCTATGATTTGCTGTTTCACCCAATCATTCTTTAGTATGAGATGATTTAGTTTCCAATTTTTTTTTCTACTTTCCCCTGGCTTTTTATTGAATTTAATTTTTATTGCATTGTGGTCTGAAAAGGATGGATTTACTTTTTCAGTCTTACTGCATTTGAGTTTGAGGTTTTTATGTCCTAATATATGATCTATTTTTGTATAGGTTCCATGAACTGCTGAAAAGAAAGTGTACTCCTTTCTCTCTCCATTTCTTTTTCTCCAAAGATCTATCATATCTAACTTTTCTAGTATTCTATTTACCTCTTTGACTTCTTTCTTATTTGTTTTGTGGTTTGATTTATCTAACTCTGAGAGTGGAAGGTTGAGATCTCCCACTATTATAGTTTTGCTATCTATTTCTTCTTGCAGCTCTCTTAATTTCTCTTTTAAGAATTTAGATGCTGCATCACTTGGTGCATATATGTTTAATATTGATACTGCTTCATTATCTATGCTACCCTTTAGCAAGATACAGTTCCCTTCCTTATCTCTTTTAATTAGATCAATTTTTGGTTTTGCTTGATCTGAGATCAGAATGGCTACCCCTGCTTTTGTTACTTCACCTGAAGCATAGTAGATTTTGCTCCAACCTTTTACCGCTACTCTGCATGTATCTCCCTGCTTCAGGTGTGTTTCCTGTAAACAACATATTGTAGGATTCTGGCTTTTAATCCATTCTGCTAACCACTTCCTCTTTATGGAGGAGTTTACCCCATTCACATTTATGGTTAAAATTACCAATTCTGAATTACTTGCCATCTTGTTAACCCCTGATTATTCTTTTCCCCCTTCTTTCCCCCTTCTCCCCCTTCCCAGTATTAAACTTGTGAGCATCACTTGTTTCTCACAACCCTCCCTTTCTAGTATCCCTCCCCCCTATCTTAGAATTCATCCCCCTATCTTACTCCTTTCCCTCACATTTTCCGTATTCCCTTCTGCTTAGCTTATTCCTTCCCTTTTCACTTTTCCCTTCTCACTTTTCAATGAGGTGTGAGAAATTTAACCACAAATTGAATATGTCTACAATTTTTCTCTTAAAGCCAATTCTGATGGCAGTAAGATAGCCACTTCATTCATCCCCCTCCATTCTTTCTGTCAGATATTATAGGTTTCCTTTGCCTCTTTGTGAGATGTAGTGCCCCACTTTACCCTTTTTCTGGTACAATGTCCTTTCCACCTCTAGTTTCTAGAACAAGGTAAACATGTGTTCTTTATACATCTTTACAGCAGAAATACTGTTCCCAAGATGTCTTTTTACCTTTTTAGGTTTCTCTTGAATTCTATATTTGTAGATCGAACTTTTTGTTAAGTTCTCGTTTTTTCATCAGAAATAGGTGAAATTCACTTATTTCATTGAATAACCATCTTCTTCCCTGGAAAAAGTTGCTCATTCTGGCTGGGTAAGTTATTTTTGGTTGCATACCAAGTTCCTTAGCCTTTTGGAATATCATATTCCAGGCCCTTTGATCTTCTAATGTGGATGCTGTGAGATCCTGAGTGATCCTTATTGTGACTCCTCTATATTTGAAATGGGTTTTTCTAGCCTCTTGGAGTATTCTTTCCTTCGTTTGAGGGTTCTGGCATTTGGCCACTATATTTCTTGGTGTTTTGATTTTAGGATCCCTTTCAATAGGTGATCGATGAATTCTTTCAATGTCTATTTTTACCCTCTGTTTCTATGACTACTGGGCAGTTCTCTTTGATAATTTCCTGGAAAATAATGTCTAGGCTCTTTTTTTTTCATCATATTTTCTGGGAGTCCAATAATTCTGAGATTGTCTCTCCTAGACCTATTTTCCGGGTCTGTTGTTTTCCCAAGAAGGTATTTCACATTTTTCTCCATTGTTTGATTTTCTTGGTTTTGCTTGATTGATTGTTCTTGTCTCCTCGAGTCATTCAATTCCATTTGTTCTATTCTGATTTTCAATGAAGTGTTTTCTTCACTCACTTTTTTAATATTTTTTTCTAATTGTCCAATTGTGTTGTTTTGTTCTATGGAATTTTTTTCCATTTCACCAATTTTATTTTTTAGAGAGCTATTTTCTGTTTTTAGTTCACTAATCCTCTTTTTCTAGGATTTGATTTCTTTATCCATGCTGTCTTTAAGTGAGTGGAATGACTTCTCCAGACTATCTTGCCAAGTCTCCCTCTCCTTTTCTCATTTTTCTTCTAGCTCTCTTGTGACAGCCTTTTTGATTTCTTCTATGTGATTCATCTGTGCTGAGGAACAGATGATCTCCTCCTGTGGGGATTCACATGGAGACAGTCTGTTTTTGTCTCCTCAGGGTTTAGAGTCTGATCTCTGTCTGTATAAAAGCTGTCAATCGTTAAGATCCTTTTCAATTTTTTGTTCATTTTGTCAGAGAAGAATCAGAGACAAACTAGTAAAGAAAAAAAGAAAAAACAAAACAAAACAAAAAAACAAATGAATCTGTTTTTTTGGGGGGAGAGGCTGGGTGGTATTACTGAGCTTCCTCTGCAGCCTGGAGGGGGGGAGGGGGATGGGGCAGCAGAGAGTCATTAGCAGGACTATGCTGGGCCTGTGCTCCAAGACTCTGAGAGTGTGCTGAGACGCTGTGGGGGAGGGGTGGCCAGGTCCTGAGTAACGCTAGCTGTTTGGGGTTGTATTCTTCACACCCCCACTCCCCCCCGTGTATTTAGCTTCTCTGTTGGGCTATTGACTTGCTTCCAGGGCAAAGTATCCAATCCTGTAGCAAATCTCTCCCCACAAGAGACAGCTGAGATCACACCCCATTCCCCTCTGGTCTACTTGGCTGTGAGCTGCCTGCTGAGCTCCTGCTGCCACTGCCTGCCCTCAGCCTGTGCCCAATCTAAAACCGTCCCTGCCCTCGAGCAAAAACAGACCTTTCCGTCTAATCCCAAGGATGTCTTCTCTTGGTAACTATTTGTGGGTTTATTTTCAGTCAAACATTAATTCAGAGGCTTGTCATGAGATGGATTCTGAGAGAAAAAGCAGAGCTTACACAGCTGTGTGCCTCCTCCCCACCATCTTCACTTGAGTATGTTTGTTAAGAAAAATCCAAATTTAGTTACAAAGAGCCAGGCATTCCTTGGGGGGTGGGGACAGGAAGATTATATATATTTGCTCCAATGAGTTTGAGGCTATGGTGGAGGCAATTGATTGAGAAATGAATTTCCTATCAGTAGTAGTATTTTTTTTTTAAATTTTCTTGTCTCCTAAGACACAACATAAAATTTTGTGTCATTGACTATTACTCATTTCTAGCTTAAAAAGATTATTCCTAATATCTCAGTAGACAGCTTCTATATAATGCACAAACTATTAACATATTCTGTTTGCTCATTTCACATTATTTATTCCAACTTCTTTGCTCTTGTGTAACATGCTTACCTTTATATTTAAAACATTTCATATTATTCTAATTTGGAATGTTTTCTCAAGTATTCCATGATACTTCTCTGTCTACTTTACTATGTAATATATGTTTGAACAAAACATAAAACTATTATTGGGAACTTTTTTATTTGTTCATAATGAGCATTCAGTACAAATTGGCCAAATCTCTTTAAAATTAAACTTGTTGTTGTATAAACAATTTATTTGTTTTATCAAGTATTATCTCATTTATCCTTTCATTTAGCTAAAATTTCCTGATAGCTTGTTTTCACCTGTGCCAAGAATATAAATATTGAAATCTCAATCTATTCATCATTAGTCCGTAGTGATTGTATGTTATCAATAGTTAATTTCATGTTTATCTGTACTCTAAAACTTGTGTCACTCTTGTCACCCTTTGCCCCATTTTCTATCATACCATCATGATTTTGACAAAAACAGAAGTCAGTCATGGAGGGTTAAAAACTATTTTTGGTTAATTTTTATTTCATTGACTGAAATGGCCAAATGATTAATCATCTTATGAGCAACTTACTTATGGTGAGCTTTTCTATATGGAGTAAAGTTGATCTTCAGATAACAGACCTCATCTGTTAATAGCATCATATGGAAATACTTTCTAAGATCATAAAACTAATCAAAACTAGTGGCAGAGCCATTAAAGCTGCTGAGTTACCTCAAGCCACTCTTAATTATAATTCTTTGAGGTAGAAGAAAATAAATTTTTAAACAAAGAGGAAATTTAAGATTTCAAGGTTTTATAAATATATGGTCAACAAGTAAACATGTTTTGACTACGTAGCAAAGTATTAGTTATGTGCTTGTAAAATATGTAATAGGCATAAGTCACAGGACTGTTTTAATGTTCAGGTGAGATTTTATGTATGTATATAAGCACAGGAAAAATTAAGGGGATTAAAAATAACAATGAGAATAACAGCAAGAACAAAGTTAAAATATATAGTGATTTAAAGTTTACACATCTCTGTGTATAAATATATGTGTGTGTATGTGTGTATATATGTATATATACACACATGTGTATTGATTCATATAATATGCTATAGCACATTATATACTAATACTGCACAATGTGTTTTATATATATTATAATATTTTCACACTTACATATTAATACATAAAGAATATAAATATCTGATTATAATTATAAATATATAATTTATAATTTATATCTTGAGTATGTCGTATTATATATTTATACATATAATTTAACATATTTACATATTAATATAAATGAATATTACATATAAATATAATAAAAAATATAAGTACATATTTTATATTTTATATACATACATATCTTATATCACTATATGTGTTAACTTATTATCATTGTTCTCATTGTAATTATTCATTCATCTGAATTCTTTCCTAAGGCTTGACCAAACTCATCAAAATTACCATAGAATTCACATAGGAGTCCTATATAGTTGTCATATTCATCATCATCTATAAACAGAAATTTCTTTATAGCTTCATGATTAGGGCATATCTATTCCATTTGTACTTGGTGCATAATAGCATTCATGGCAAAAAACAAGCAACTCTGCCAGAAATGTCAGCAGCAAGCATTGTAAGTGTATAGAACTCTTGGCCTGGAGTCAGGAATACTGAGTTCAAATCCAACTTCAGCCTCTCATTAGCTGTTAAATTTGGGCAAGAAATAAATATTTGCCCTCATTTCCCAACCTATAAAAATAGAGAATAGAGAAGAAAATAAGCAAATTATTCCAATTATGTTGGAATTTTCTTCCAAATATTTTTTTCAAGAAAACTCCAAATGAGGTCATGAAGAATACTACATAACTAATCAACTAAAAGATCACAACCAGAAGAAAATAGGACTAATGAAAGCACCTTTCTTCCAGTAATATTAGGAGAAATAATGATATAATATATATAATTCAATAGAATGTGAGTCATATAAGATGTTATATAAATTCTAGCTATAATAATAATAATTTTCATTAAAATATTTCTCTCATGCTAACTCAGAGAATTATTAAAATATTTCTGAGAATGTATCTGTCATAGTTTTATAATTTTAATGTATTGATATATTTTATGAGTAACTTAAGAATGCATTTTATTCTGTTATATTTTTAAAATTATCAACAAACATGATGCAATATTGTATTCTCTATATTTCTCAGTTCCCTCTAATTATGAACAAATTATTTGCTATAGAATGTCCTTTCTTTAAACCTACCTGCTTCATCTCCATGTTTTTCTTTCTTTTTTTGAAAGCATGGTTATTGTCAATAGTGGATGACCTTCTCATAAAAAATTTATATATAAGATTGTGAATCAATAGATCTTAATGCTATCTCATGATTTAAAAAAAATGTGAACAATGCTTATTTCTCAAAATTGAATTAGGTAACTTTCGAGGAATATCTTATCTTAAATTTTGTTTTTCCTCTTACTTCAAGGATATATAACAAGAATAGAAATAACAACAACAAAAAAGTATGAAAGGAAAACAAATCTTTGTTCCATTATCTGTAATCATTCATAGAATATGACATTACAAAATTAAAATTTAGGATGAAGTTAAATAAATATGCGGGTCTAATTTTGATCTATCTTGATCCAGAGAGGAGCAGAGAGAAACAACCTGATGCATTAGAGAAACTGCACTAAACTTAGAATCAGGGCACATATACAGCCCCTATCATTGATCTTTGCAACTTTGTGTAAGAGACTTACCTAATTTTTTATTCAGTTTCATTTGTAAAAATAAGGAGCTTTAGACCAAAGGAATTCTAAGATTGTCTCCTGTTCTAATTGCTAGATGATTTGTTTAAATGATTAGAAGCTTTAAGATGTAGGATTTGGGCCTGCAGGGGAAAACAAAACAAAACAAAACAAGAATAACAAAAATTCCTAATGGAAGGTTTTCCAAGTTGGAAGAATCCCAAGAATAAGCTGTTTATAATCAAGGAAACACTCCAGCTATGTTTGAATAGTCTTAACATCAATGGGTTTACCATTAGGTCTTGATTCTTTTTGCTATGGTAACTCAGAGATGTCCTAAATTAATGAGATTGACTAGTAAGGTTTCTATCTCTGAAAATGTCAAAAGATAGTTAGATATCAATTTGTAAAGAATATTGTTGTGGAAATTACTGCATTAGATTAGAATTTCTTTTCCTTGTTACTATCTCACTGAACCCCCAAAATTACTTCCTTACAAATCTTGTTGTGGTCATTCCTCTACTATGAATTATCCTCTGATTTTCTTAGATAAATTAACCCTTTCCATGCCTTCTACCTGAATTCTCTATATTAGCTACTGAACAAAATTTGAATTTTTTAATCTGTCATTTGAGATGCACAATCATCTAGCATTATCCTACCTCTCAAGATTTATCTCACACTGTGACTTTCTGCATGTGCTACAAAATAGCTAAACTAAACTAAACACTGTTCTGTATAATGTGTGCATGTGTATTTGGCTGACCTTCCTCTCTGCCTTTGCTCATCCTGTTCACTGTTCCTGGAATAAGTCCCCAGTGAAGCCAAAGAGCCAAGTGGCCAGGAAAGTACAAGGAAGTATCTAAAGCTCAGCTGGTAAAAATAAATAAAGTGGGTAATTAGGCCTAATTAGATAATTGGATCTGGGTTTATAGAGCTGTTTCCACATAACAATGGGACATTAGAGTATAGCAGGAATATGCTAATTGCATATTAAAGGAGGTTGAACATTTAGTGTCAACTCTATCAAGAGAAAAGATAGGAAGTACATTATAAATAAATTAAGTCTTATTCAGGAACCCTCAATATATGAACACACATGAAGACTAATCTTTCTGTCACAGTAGAAAGTCATAGAGATTAACCCAGAGTACCAAGAAGATAAATAAAAATTATAGACTATTAATCATACCTATAAGTTATTATTAATTTCAAATATCTTAGAGCTTCTTATTTTTAAATGTGTACAAACATACCCATAGACATAGATATGTACATACCTATGGTCATGCATCTATATGTGTACATATTTGTTTCTCGATGTGTTTATAGATGGAAGATATGTGTGTATTTATGTGTATGCATATATATATATATATATGAATATATGTGTGTATAAATATATATATATATATGTAATATACACACACAAAAAAAATCTCAATAACCAAAATGCAAATCATTATTTTCATTGTGCAGATGGGAAACTGAGGCTACTAGAGATAAAGTGACATGGCCAGAGTCACAAAGTGAGGGAGGCAGGATTAAAATTCAGGTCTTTCTGACATCCAAGTCCTATATTTTAGTCTCTATGTCAGAGACCTGAACATTTACATTCAAAATTTTATAGCATAGGAAGAATTTGCAGTGACTTGGAAATGATGTACCATATTTTATTGTCTACTACTACCAAATAATATCTTTTTATGTACACAAAGAAGTTAGTCTTTGCCCCAGTGGAGAAGGTAAAAATCATATTTTAATGTTCTTCTACTCTATAGTTTGTTGAATGAGCAGGAAGATAGGTTTAAGTGCTTCTTGAAGGAATTAGAGAAAACAAAGTAGAAAAAGGTAAAAAGAGAGAGAATTCTAAAAGATATCATATGAGCAGATTGCTTTCAGGGAAAAAAAAAAAGTCTTCCATGAATGAAATGAAATATACTGCATACAAAGTAATAGCAATGTTCTTGAATAACCAGCTGTAATTGACTTAGTTATTTTCAGTACTACAATCATCCACACCTACTCTGAAGGACCAATAATGAAAACTCGTATCCATACTCAGAAAAGAAACTGATGAAAGTGTTCTTTATTACTCACTATATGTGTCTATTTTAATGTAATTTTTCTTGAAAGTTTTTATTTGTATTAGGATGTGAGATCTATGTTTTCTTTCAAAGCTTGATTGTTATTGGAATATTGGGTATAACTTCATGTGTTATTTCTTAATTGTGGGTGGGGATAAGGGAGAAGACCTAGACTCAAAAATCTTAAAAACAAATATTAAAAATTGTTTTGAATATAACTGGAAAATACTAAATAAATAAATTTAAGAATTGCAAACTAAATAAAATGAAAGGCATCATAAGCCAAAGAATATGGGGAAATGTAAGACAAAAGGAAGAAAAGAAGAAATCCCTATAAGAACCTGGATATGTTATAAATATGTACTTCTTTCTGAGGGGCTAGGGAGATAGATGACTTCACATGCTTCAAGGACTAATGCTATGAATCCATAGGTAATATGGAGGAGAAATCAATCTTTCACTATCAGAGGAGAAAAAGGAAGATGGTGCTGATTAGTGACTTCCTGTTGGGGAACCTGAAATCATGATCTGGATAAAACAGTTCCAATGGATTTACCAAGAATATGATGAGTATCCTCTGGAGACTTGTAAAACCTTAGAAGAAATAGCCATTCCCAATGATTAATATGAGGATAAAAGGTATCTCTAGATAAAATCTAATCAGTTGTGATAAGAATAATGGTCTCTAGGCTAAAAAACATAAGACCGCAAGAGGAATTCTTAAGAAGTAGTGTGCTTTTGGAAGGAATCAACTGGCTTGGCTAAGCAAATTATATTTAAGAAGAAAATCTAAATTTTATGATAATTTGTTTTAAAATGTATTTTGACTTTTGACCAATAATGATGGGCACCTAGCAAGCACCTATAAAACACATTGGTATGTATACATTTGTATACACATATTTAGTTGTGCACATGTGTATACGTGTGCACATATATTCTTATGTATATTGCATACACAAGCATTTAGGGTTTTCACCCTCCTCTCTGACCACAGTCTCCTTTTCTGTATCATTAACCTAATATTACCCCTAAATTGTAGATATACTACAAGCCTGTTTTGCACTCTCCTCTAATTATGCATTCTCACTTCAGTCAACTAGTCAAAAACACTAATTAAGCCCTCACTATATGTCAAGTACTATGTTAAGTGCTAGAAATACAAAAGAATGAGGCTAAATGAAATTATTTTCCTCATGAAATTTAAAACCTAATGGGGGAGTTGGTATGCAAACACATTTGTACAAAGCAATCTGTATCTCAGATAAATATGAAATAATTAAGAGGGGAAATAATCTTGAATTACAGTATTGGGTAAAGTTTCATAGAGAAAGTGATGTTTTAAAGAAAATGTTTTAAAGAAAATTTTTTAAAAAGATTTAAATTAAAGCCAGAAAAGTCAATAGTTGGAGGATAAAATTTTCCAGACATGGTGGGCAGCCAAAATAATGACTAGAGATGGAAAAAGGATGTTTTGTTTCTAGATTATCCAGAAGACAACTGTCACTAGGAAAAAAAAAAAAAAACCAAACATGTAAGTGTTGAGGATTAAGGTGTAACAAGACAGGAAAGTTTGAAGGGAGCTAAGTTAAGAATAGCTTGAAAGGCAAAAACAGTGCTGGAAGCAAAAGGAAGTCAGTAGAGGTTCTTTGGCAGGCAATGTGTGTGTGTGTTTGTGTGTGTGTGTGTGTGTGTAACAATACTAACTTACAATTTAGGAAAATCATTTTAATGGCTGAATGGAGGATGGATTGGAGTGGGGGATATTTAAGGAAGTTATAACTATTTATTGAAATATAATGACAATAATTGAAATGTTTATTGAAATAATATAGGACTGAGCTGATGAGGGCCTTCATTAAAGTAGAAAAAGTGTCAGAGTACACAAAAGGGCTTATTCAAGAAATATATCCAAGGTACATTTGGCAATGGCTGAGATATGGGAATGAGAGGTTGTGAGGATTCTAGGATGATGCTTAAGTTGGGAGCCTTAGGTACTAGGAAGATGATATTGCCCTATATGAGAATAGAAAAGGAGGGGGTAGTGTTAAGGGAAGTAGTGAATTTAGTTTTGGACATATTGTATTTATGATGTCTATTGGACATGACATTTAACATTTCTGTAAAGAATTTGGAGATATAAGATTAGCTATAAAAGTTAATTTTTTAGGATGATTTACTTTGGTATGACACAGAAGAGGTATCATAGATATTATTATCATTTTTATTATATTAACTCAGACTACATGTAAGTTATAAATATGTCTCTAATTGCTTATATATGACTTTGAGTGAAAAATATTTGTATGTATTCTAATGCTTTCTATGTATGTGTTGGCAGGTAAAACCCCAGGTGTTTTATTGGATTTGCAGTTTATTTAAGGGAATTTTTAATTATTTCCTATTAGTTTGTTGGAAATTACATGCATACACATGTGTGTATGTTTATATATGTGTGTATATGTATATATATATATATATAATCATACTATTGATCTATATGAATTTATTTTATATCATACAACTGTACTAAAGATGTTAATTGTTTTGAAAAGTTTTTTCAGTCTACTTTGTAAGGTTCTAAAAGCATGGCATCATATCATCTACAAAAAGTTATAGTGTTGTTTCCTCATTTAATATGGTAATCTTTTCAATTATATTTTCTTGTCTTATAAGTATAGCTAACATTTCCAGCACAGCATTGAATAGTAGTGGTCATACTGGGCATCCTTCATGAATGATCTTTTTGGAAAGGCTTCTGATTTAGGTGCATAATAGATAATGCATTCTCTTTGTTTTAGATGGATATTAATTATTACTTAAAGCAAAACTCCATTTATTCATATGCTTTTTAATTATTGTAATGAGATAATGTATCATTTTGACAAGAGCTTTTTCTGAATTTAATGATATAATGATATAATTTTTGTTTTGTTACTGATATAGTAAATTGTGCTTATACTTCTCTTAATATTGAACCAGCTTGCATTTCTGATATTATTGTATAATCTTTGTGATTTATTACTGTAATGTCCTCCCTACTGTTTTATTTAAATTTTTGCATCAATATTCACTGAAGAAATTAGCTTATAATTTTCTTCTCTATTTTTTCTCTGATGGTTTTAGATATCAAAACTATATATGTGACACAGAAAAAAACTTAGTAGCATTTCTTCTTTAATAAGTTTACTCCAATAGTTTATATAGTATTGGAATTGTGTTCTTTAAATACATCATAGAATTTACTTGTGAATCTATCTCCTTATTTTTTGGAGGGAAGGAGGAAATTATTTATAATTTATTGAATTTCTTTTTTCTAAAAGTTTGTTCTTTTTCTAGCTTTTTCAATTGCATGCCCAATTCACTCATCTCTGCTTTCTCTATTTTATTGATGTAATTATTTGAAGATATAAAATTATTCCTAAGCACTGCTTTGGCTGTATCTCTGAGGTTTTAGGTTTTTTGTCTCATTATTTTCATTCTCTTGGATGAAATTATGGATTGTCTCTGTGATTTGTTGTTTCACCCACTCATTTTTATAATTAGATTATTTTATTTGAAATTGATTTTTAGTTTATCTTTTACTGCCCCTTTGTTGAATATAAGTTTTATTATATTGTGGTCTGAAAAGATGGCATTTACAATTTTTGCCTTTCCTCATTTGATTGTGAGGTTTTTATGCCCTAATACAAGGTCAAATTTTATGTAGGTGCCATCTACTGCCAAGAAAAAAAACACATGCCTTTCTGCCCCAATTCAATTTTCTCCAAAGGACTATCATATCTATGTTTAGGATTCTATTAACGTTCCTAGTTTCTTATTTATTTTGTAGTTAGATTTACCTGATTCTGAAAGGGGAAGATTGAGGTTCCCCAATAATATAGTTTTTCTATCTATTTATTCCTGTAACTGACAATATCTTCTTTAAGAATGTGGCTACTCTACCTCTTGGTGCATACACATTCATGATCTTATTACTTCTTTGTTTATGATACCCTTTTTCATGATGTACTTTGCTTCCTTATATTTTTTTTAGATCTATTTTTACTTTTGCTTTATCTGAGAACATATATGCTACACCTGCTTTTTTTTTTTAACTTCAGCTAAAGCATAATAAATTCTGTTCCAGCTTTTTTTACTTTTACTCTGTATGTATTTCTTGTAAACAACATATAGGATTTTGATTTTTAATCCACTATGCTTTTGTTTTATGGGAGAATTCATTCCATTCACATTCACCATTATGATTATCAGTTCTTCACTTCTCTCCATCCCATTTTCTCCCCTAGATATACTTTTATTTTCTTTTTCCAACTGTAAAGGCTGGGCTAGCTTTCTGGAGGCCTCGGGGTCAGCCTGAGTCAGGATAAGCAAAAGTCCTTTGTCTTTAGGGGGAGAAGTAAAGGAGATGGACAAAACTGCCACAAGCTCTCCACTAACCTTCTTTCTTGTCCTCCTGTAAAGTGAGTCTGGCTTGTCTCACTCCACCCTCTAATCCCTAATCCTTCATAAGATTATCTGTATACACCAAAATATGGAGCCAGCACTGAGTAGTGACAAGGGTCATCTTTCCAACCATATGCTAATAGAGTTATTGTTCAATAGGTAATTAGTCTCTAGGGCTTGCTTATCTAATTCCAGTGCACCTATTCATAGTTTCAGCCCTTTACATCCACCCTGTTCTTAGTAGGGTTTTTTTTTTAACCCCTCTTATTCACTACATTATCTGCTATCACCCTCTCCCTTCTTTTTACTTTTTTCTTAGTGGTACTGACCTCCCTTCTATCTAGTCTTTCCCTTCTCTTTCCCTTTTATCCTCCTACTTCTTTATAGGGCTAGATAAATTTCTACATAAAATTGAATGTTAAAGTCATTCCCTCTTTGAGTCAAAACTGATGAGATCAAGCATCATCCCCCTCCTTTTCTCTCTCTATTATAATAGTTTTTTGTGGCTTTTCATCTGATCTAATTTGTCCCATTTATACTCCCCTTCACTCCTCTCCAGTGCAATCATTTTTTCCATCCCTTCATGTACTTTTCTCTGATATCATCAAATCAAAATCGATTCAAGACCAACATCTCTATCGATGTATACCCACTCTAACTGCCCCCAATAACAGATAAACTTCCCAAAGAGTTACAGATATCATTTTTCCATCTAGTGACAGGAACAATTTAATGCTAATTTTGAGTCCTGTGTTTATAGATTAAATTTTCTTTTTTTTTTTAATTATAACTTTGTATTGATAGTACATATGCATGGGTAATTTTTTTTTTACAACATTATCCCTTACACTCACTTCTGTTATGATTTTTCCTTTTCCTCCCTCCACTCCCTCCCCTAGATGGCAAGCAGTCTTATACATGTTAAATATGTTATTGTATATCCTAGATACAATATATGTGTGCAGAACCGAACAGTTCTCTTGTTGCACAGGAAGAATTGGATCCAGAAGGTAAAAATAACCTGGGAAGAAAAACAAAAATCCAAACAGTTTAAACTCATTTCCCAGTGTTCCTTCTCTGGGTGTAGCTGCTTCTGTCCATCATTGATCAATTGGAACTGAATTAGATCTTCTCTTTGTCAAAGAAATCCGCTTCCATCAGAATACAAACTCATAAAGTATTGTTGAAGTATATAATGATCTCCTGGTTCTGCTCATTTCACACAGCACCAGTTCATGTAAGTCATTCCAAGGCCCTCTGTCTTCATCCTGCTGGTCATTTCTTACATAACAATAATATTCCATAACATTCATATACCACAATTTACCCAACCATTCACCAATTGATAGGCATCCATTCATTTTCCAATTTCTAGCCACTACAAAAAAGGGTGCCACAAACATTTTGGCACATGCAGGTCCCTTTCCCTTCTATAGTATCTCTTTGGGATATAAGCCTAGTATTAACACTTCTGGATCAAAGGATATGCACAGTTTGATAACTTTTGGGTCATAATTCCAAATTGCTCTCCAGAATGGTTGGATTCGTTCACAAGTCCACAAAGAATGCATCAATGTCCCAGTTTTCCCCATCCTCTCCAACATTGCACATTATTTTTCCCTGTCATTCTAGCCAATCAGACAGATGTGTAGTGGTATCTTAGGGTTGTCTTAATTTGCATTTCTTTGATTAATAATGACTTGGAACATCTTTTCATATGTTTAGAAATACTTTCAATTTCTTCATCTGAGAACTGTCTGTTCATATCATTTGACCATTTATCAATTGGAGAATGGCTTGATTTCTTATAAATTAGACTCAATTCTCTATGTAGTTTGCAAATAAAACCTTTATCAGAAACTTTGACTGTAAAATGTTTTCTAACTTTGTTGATTCTCTTCTAATTTTGTTTGCATTAGTTTTGTTTATATGAAGGCTTTTTAATTTGATGGAATCAAAATTTTCTATTTTGTGATCAATAATGATCTCTAGTTCTTCTTTGGTCACGAAATCCTTCCTCATTCATTCCTCTAATTTATTTATGATCTCATTCTTTATGCCAAATGATGGATCTATTTTGATCTTATCTTAGTATATGGTGTTAAGTATGCTATACCTTATTTTGGCCATACTAATTTTTAGTTTTGCCAGCAGTTTTTGTCAAATAATGAATTATTATCCCCAGAGTTGGGATCTTTGGGTTTGTCAAACACTAGATTGCTATAGTTATTGACTATTTTGTTCTGTGAATCTAACCTATTCCACTGATCAACTAATCTATTTCTTAGCCAATACCAAATGGTTTTGGCAACTGCTGCTTTATAATATAGTTTTAGATCAAGTACAGCTAGGCCACCTTCATTTGATTTTTTTTTTTCATTAATTCCCTTGAAATTCTTGATCTTTTGTTCTTCCATATGTATTTTGTTGTTATTTTTTCTAGATCATTAAAATATTTTCTTGGGAGTCTGATTGGAATAGCACTAAAATAGATTACATTAGGGAGTATTGTCATCTTTATTATTTTTGCTCGGCCCATCCAAGAGTACTTAATATTTTTCTAATTATTTAAATCTGACTTTGTGTGGAAAGTGTTTTGTAATTTTGCTCATATGATTTCTGACTTTCCTTTGGCAGATAGATTCCCAAATATTTTATGCTATCAACAGTTATTGTGAATGGAATTTCTCTTTGTATCTCTTGCTGTTGGATTTTATTGGGTGATATATAAAAATGCTGAGTATTTATGTGGATTTATTTTGTATCCTGCAGCTTTGCTAAAGCTGTGAATTATTTCTAATAGCTTTTTAGTAGAATCTCTGGGTTTCTCTAAGTATATCATCATCTCATGTGCAAAGAGTGATAGTTTGATTTCTTCATTGCCTACTTTAATTCTTTTAATCCTTTTCTTGACTCTTATTGCTAAGGCCAGTGTTTCTAATACAATATTGAATAATAATGGTGATAGTGGGCAACCTTGCTTCACTCCAGATCTTACTGGGAAAGGTTCCAATTTTTCCCCATTGCATATGATCCTTACTAACGGTTTTAAATATATGCTCCTGACTATTTTGAGAAAAAGTCCATTTATTCCTATACTCTCAAGTGTTTTTATTAGGAATGGATGTTGGATTTTATCAAATGCTTTTTCTGCATGTATTGAGATGATCATATGGTTTTTGTTAGTTTGGTTATTGATATATTCAATTATGCTAATAGTTTTCCTAATGTTGAACCAACCCTGCATTCCTGGTGTAAATCCTACTTGTTCATAGTGTATTATCCTGGGGATGATTTTCTGTAATCTTTTTGATAATATTTTATTTAAGATTTTAACATCAATATTCATTAGGGAGATTGGTCTATAATTTTCTTTCTCTGTTTTCAGCCTACCTGGTTTAGGTATCAGTACCATGTCTGTGTTGTAAAATGAATTTGGTAGGACTCCTTCAATCCCTATTTTTTCAAATACTTTATATAGCATTGGAGTTAATTATTCTTTAAATGTTTGGTATAATTCACATGTAAATCCATCTGGTCCTGGGGATTTTTTCTTAGGGAGTTGGTTAATAGCTTGTTCTATTTCTTTTCCTAAGATGGGACTGTTTAGGATATTTGCTTCTTCCTCTGTTAATTTGGGCAAGCTATGTTTTTGAAGGTATTCTTCTATTTCATTTAAGTTGTCGAATTTATTGGCATAAAGTTGGGCAAAATAACCCCTAATTATTGCTCTAATTTCCTCTTCATTAGTGACGAGTTCTCCCTTTTCATTTTTAAGACCAAGAATTTTATTTTTTTTCATTTTTTTAATCAGATTACTAAGGGTTTGTCTATTTTGTTATTTTTTTCATAGAACCAAACTCTTAGTTTTATCAATTAATTCAATAGTTTTTTTACTTTCAATTTTATTGATCTCTCCTTTTATTTTTAGAATTTCAAGTTTAGTGTTTGACTGGAGAGTTTTAATTTGTTCCTTTTCGAGCATTTTTAATTGCAAGCCCAGTTCATTGAACTTCTCTTTCTCTATTTTATAGAAGTAGGCCTCTATAGATATGAAATTTCCCCTTATTACTGCTTTGGCTGCATCCCACACATTTTGGTATGACATCTCATTATTGTGATTTTCTTGGGTGAAGTTATTAATTATGTCTATGATTTGCTGCTTCAATCAATCATTCTTTAGGATGAGATTATTTAGTTTCCAGTTATTTTTTGGTCTATTTTCCCCTGGCTTTTTACTGAATGTAATTTTTATTGCATTGTGGTCTGAAAAGGATGCATTTACTATTTCAGCCTTACTGCATTTGAGTTTGAGGTTTTTATGTCCTAATATATGGTCAATTTTTGTATAGGTTCCATGAATTGCTGAAAGGAAAGTGTACTCCTTTCTGTCTCCATTTAGTTTTCTGAAAGATCTGTCATATCTAACTTTTCTAGTATTCTATTTACCTCTTTTACTTCCTTTTTATTTATTTTATGGTTTAATTTGTCTAATTCTGAGAGTGCAAGGTTGAGATCTCCCACTATTATAGTTTTGCTGTCTATTTCTTCTTGCAGCTCTTAATTTCTCTTTTAAGAATTTAGATGCTACACCACTTGGTGCATATATGTTTAATATTGATATTGCTGCATTATCTATGCTACCCTTTAGCAAGATATGGTGCACTTCCTTATATCTTTTAATTAGATCAATTTTTGCTTTTGCTTGATCTGAGATGAGGATGGCTACCCCTGTTCTTTTTTTTTTTTACTTCACCTGAAGCATAGTAGATTCTGCTCCAACCTTTTACCTTTATACTGTATGTATCACTCTGCTTCAAGTGTGTCTCCTGTAAACAAGATATTGTAAGATTCTGGCTTTTAATCCATTCTGCTAACTGCTTTTTCTTTATTGGGGAGTTTACCCCATTCACATTTATGGTTAAAATTACCAATTCTGTATTGCTTACCATCTTGTTAACCCCTGTTTATGCTTTTCTCCTTTCCTTTCCCCTTATCCCCCCTCCCCAGTATTAAACTTGTGAGCACCACTTGCTTCTCTTTTTAGTATCCTTCCCTCCACCTTAGAGTTCCTCCCCCTAACTTACTCCTTTTCCTCACAATTTCTGTATTTCCTTCTGCTTAGCTTACTTCTTCCCTTTTCACTCATCCCCTCCCACTTTTCAATGAGCTGGGAGAAGTTTCACCATAAATTAAATGTCTAATGTTTTTCTCTTTTAGCCACTTCTGATACAATAAGATACACACTATGTTTATCCCCCTCCATTCTTTTTCTCAGATATAATAGGTTTCCTTTGCCTGGTCATAATATATAGTACTCCCACTTTACCCTTTTCCAGGTACAATTTCCTTTCCACCTCTAGTTTCTAGAACTAAGTACACATGTGTTCTTTGTATATCTTTATAGCAGAAATATAGTTCCCAAGATTTATTTTTACCTTTTTAGGTTTCTCTTGAGTTCTATATTTGGAAATCAAAGGTTTTGTTTAGTTCCAGTTTTTTCATCAAAAATAGGGGCTCATTTACTTTTTTTAATGTCTATCTTCTTCCCTGGAAAAAGATGCTCATTTTGCCTGGGTAAGTTATTTTTGGTTGCATACCAAGTTCCTTAGCCTTTTGGAATATCATACTCCAGGCCCTTTGATCCTTTAATGTGGATGCTGCTAGACCCTGGGTAATCCTTACTGTGGCTCCTCTATATTTGAATTGATTTTTTTCTAGCACCTTGCAGTATTTTTTTCCTTCATCTGATAGTTCTGGACTTTCGCCACTGTATTTCTTGGTGTTTTGATTTTAGGGAGCCTTTCAGTAGATGATCAATGAATTCTTTGAATTTCTCTTTTACCCTATGTTTCTATAACTTCTGGACAGTTCTCTTTGATAATTTCCTGGACGATAGTATCCAGGCTCTTTTTTTTCATCATATTTTCAGGGAGTCCAATAATTCTCAGATTGTCTCTTTTAGATCTATTTCCAGGTCTGTTTTTTTCCCAAGAAGATATTTGACATTTTTTTCCATTGTTTCATTTTTTTTTTCTTTTGCTTGACAGATTCTTGGTGCCTCCTTGAGTCATTCAATTCCATTTGTTCGATTCTGATTTTCAATGAAGTATTTTCTGCACTCACATTTTTATATCTTTTTTCTAATTGTCCAATTGAGTTTTCAAGTGAGTTGTTTTGTTCTATGGAATTTTTTTTTTTCCATTTTGCCAATTTTATTTTTAGAGAGCTATTTTCTTTTTTCCACTTCACTAATTCTGTTTTTCAAGGATTTGATTTCTTTATCCACTCTATCTTTAAATGAGTGGGATGACTTCTCCAGACTCTCTTGCCAAGTTTTCCTTTCCTTTTCCCATTTTTCTTCTAGTTCTTTTGTGAGAGCCTTTTTAATTTCTTCTATGAGAGTCCTTTGTGTTGAGGACCAGATCATATGCCCCTTTGGGATTCATCTGGAGACAGTCTGTTTTTAGTCTCCTCAGGGTTTAGTCTCCTCAGGGTTTAAAGTCTGCTCTCTATCCATATAGAAGCTATCAATGGTTAGGGTCCATTTAAATTTTTTTACTCATTTTGTCAGAGAAGAATCAAAGAAGACAAACTAGCAAAAATAATATAATTTTTTTTGTTTTGTTTTGTTTTGGGGCTGGATGGTGTTACCAAACTTCTTCTACAAACTACGTGGGGGAGGGGAGGGGGGGAGCAGCGAGGCATTAGCAGGACAGCAATGGCTGTGCTACATATGCAATCTGAGACTCTGAGAGCATACTGAGACACTGTGAGTGGGTGTGGCCAGACCCTTAGAGACCCTTCGAGGTTATAGTCTTCCTGTGTTTTTAGCTTCTCTGCTTGTGTACTGGCTTGCTGCCATGGCAAAGTAGCCAATACTGTAGTAAAGCTCTCCCTGCAGAGACAGCTGAGATCACACCCCACCCCACTTTGGTCTGCTCAGGGTGAGGTGCTTGCTGTGCTCTCGCTGCTGCTACTTGCCCTCAGCCTGTCTCCCCTCTAACCATCCCCACCCTCAAGCAAAAACAGACCTTTTCTGGTGAATTTCAAGGATGTCTTCTATTGGTAATTATTTGCGTGTGTTTTTTTTTTTCAGTCAAGCACTTATTCCAGTGCTTGTCATGAAATAAATTCTGAGAGAAAACACGGAGCTTAAGTAAAGATAAGTGCATCCTCTACACTATCTTGGCTGGAAGTCCCAGATGGCATTTTCTATTCAAGCATTATTTGAATTGTCTTAGTCCACTCAAACACTGAGAAGAATCAAGTCTTTCACAATTAATCATCACACACATTCCTGTGGTTCTACTTGTTTCACTCAGTGTCAGTTAATGTAAACCTTTCTAGCCATTTCTAAAATCAGTTTGTTTATTATTTTATGAGGAAGAAAAATATTCCTTTATCTTCATATACCAAATTTATTCAGTTATTCCCCAGTTATTGGGTATCTACTCATTTTCCAAACTTTTGCACATGTAGTTCATTTTCCCTCCTTTATTATTTCTTCAGGATACAGAACCAGTAATGACATTGCTGGGTCAAAGAGCACGTACAGTTGGATAGCTCTTAGACATAGTTCAAAATTGCTCTCCAGAATGATTGGATCATTTAACACCACAATACATTAGTGTTCCAGTTTCCCAACTCCAACCTTTATTAGTATTTTTTTGTCATCTTAGCCAATTTCAGAAGTGTGAGTTGTTTTATTTTGTATCTCAGAGTTGTTTTAATGTGCGTTTTTCTAATCAATAGTGATGTAGAGCATTATTTTATATGACTATAGTTGGATTTAATTTCATCATATGAATATTGTGTGTTCATATCCTTTGAACACTGTTTTTCTCTATCTGTTGCTGATGGGCTTTGTCAGAAAGATATACATATGCTGATGATTTGTGTGGGTTTATTTTATATCCTGCAAGTTTATTAAAGCTACTAATTGTTTCACGCAGCTTTTGGATGATTTTCTAGAATTCTCTAAGTATATCATCATATCATCTGGAAAGAGTGATAGTTTTATTTCCTCAAAGCCTATTCTAATTCTTTTAATTTCCTTTTCCTTTCCTCATTGGTAATGCCAACATTTCTCCTGCAATGCTGGGTAATAGTGGTGATAATGGACATCCTTGTTTCACCTCTAATCTTTTTAGGAATGTGTAAAACCTCTTTCCATTAAAAATAATGTTTGCTGTAGCTTTTAGATATATACTATTTATTGTTTTAAGGAAAGCTCCTTATATCCCTATACTTTTCAGTGTTTTTTATTAGGAATAGGTGCTATATTTTGCAAGCTTTTTTCTGCATCTACTGAGATAATGATATTATTTCTGTTGATTTTGTTATTCATATGATCATGTTTGGCAAGCATTTTCCTGATATTGAACCATCCCTGCATTCCTTATGTAAATCCCACATAGTTATAGTGTATTATCTTGCTGATATGCTGCCGCAATCTCTTTGCTAATATTTTATTTAAATGTTTTGCATCAATATTCCTTAGGGAGATTGATTTGTAATTTTCATTCTCTATTTTGGCTCTTCCTGATTTATGTGTCAATACCATATTTGTGTCATAGAAGGAAATCAGCAGGACTCCTTCTTAACCTATTTTTCCAAAGAGTTTGCATGGTATTAGAAATAATTATCCCTTAAATGTTTGGTTGAATTCACCTCTCAATCCATCTGGCCTTGAATATTTTTTCCTAGGGATTTCATTGACAACTTGTACAATTTATTATTATTTTTTTGTTAAATAGTACTGTTTAAATAATTTATTTCCTCTCAATCTGGGCAATTTATAACTTTTTGTAAATACTCAAAATATTGGTTATATTGTCAGCTTTGTGCCATATAGTTGGGCAAAGTAGTTTCTATTTATTGCTTTAATTTCTTTATCATTGATAGTAAGTTCACCCTTTTCACTTTTTATGCTGGTGATTTATTTTTTTTCTTCTTTGTCTAATCAAATTAACCAAAAGTATGTCTATTTTGTTGTTGTTGTTGTTGTTTTTCACAAAATCAACTCTTAATTTTATTAAGTTCAATAGTTTTCTACCTTTTGATTTTATTAATCTCTTCTTTGAGTTTCAGATTTCTAATTTGGTATTGATTTTTTTTACGTTTGTTCTTTTTTGTGCTTTTTTTGTTGCATGCCCATTTCATTGGTCTCTTCTTTCTCTATTTTATTCATGTAATTTTTGGGGAGATCTAAAATTTCTCCTAAGAACTGCTTTGGCTGCATCACATACATTTTGATATTATTGTTATTCTGTTGAATGAAATTATAAATTGTTTCCTTCAACTTTCTTTACTTTTTTACTTTACTTTTTCAAATTATCTGCTCAATTCCATTTTTATTTTCAATAGAAATGATTGAATGTCTCTTACTTCATTGAAGATTCATCTCTTCCCCTGAAAGATGATTCTCTTTCTTTCTGGATGGATAATTCTTGGTTGTAACCCCATGGTTTGTTTTTTTTTTTTTGCCTTCCACAATATAGTATTCTGGGCCCTCTGATCCTTCATTGTAGAAGCTGCCAGATCCTTGGTAATCCTTACTGTTGCTCATTGATATTTGAATTATTTTGGTCTGGCAGCTTGCAGTATTATTTCCTTGTATTTTAGTTCTGAAATTTTGCAATTCATTGGGGTTTCCTCGTGGGATATCTTCCCAAAGATGATGGGTGAATTTTGTCAATCACTATTTCCTCCTCTGTTTCTAGAATATCAAAGCAGTTTTGTTTGTTTGTTTGTTTTTTGATGATCTCTTAAAGAATGTTATACAGACTATATTTTTGGTCATATCCTTCAGGCAAATCAATACACACACACACACACACACACACACACACACACACATACATATATTTATTATAGCTTTTTGTTGGCAGAACATATGCATGGTAATTTTTCAACATTGTCCCTGGAAATCACTTCTCTTGCAAATTTTCCCTTCCTTCCCTCCACCCCCTCCCCTAAATGGCAGGCAGTCTCATACATGTTAAATATGTTAAAGTATATCTTAAATACAATATATGTGTACATATTTGTACAGTTCTCTTGTTGCACAAGAAAAATAAAATTCAGATGGGTAAAAATAATTTTTACTTTTATGGTTGACCTCCGCTCCTGGGGTAAAGGGGACAGTGTCCCAAACTTCCTGTGCAGTTCTGAGCCTTGGTTTTGAACACTGGGGTTCCTTGTGTTTTCAATCAGTGACTTTGCTTGCTCTTTCCAGGAAATCGTCTGGTTTTCCAAAATTTGCCTTCTGAGTTAAGATTGGAGGCTACCCCACTGATTTGCTTTTCTACTGAGCCTACATCAAGGTTCTCACTAATTTGTTATGATTAAAACCCTCTTACTAGGTTTCCCAGACTGTTTAAGCTGAACACCATTTTTACATCAGTAAGACTGATATTTCTGGAAGTTTTATTTTTTCCAATCTATTGTTTTTACCAATCTCTGGAGAGTGGTTTTATTCCATGAGACTCAGTTCAGAGACTTGCTTTCATGAGGGGTTTTAGGGTAACTGGAAGAGCTCAAGCAGCTTCCTGGCTTCACTCCACCATCTTGGTTCCATATTTCCCATTTCTTTATATCATTTTGAGGTCCAGCAAGATCAAGACTAGACTTTCTTTTTGATTTTTCAATATACACCAATTCCAAGTTTGGGGCTTCAGTAATAAGAGGACCTTAATAAATGTTTATTAAATTTGGTTTAGAAAACTTTTCAGAAGTATGTGATATCACATATTATATGGAAAGAAAGCAATGCAAAAGATAAAAAAGATCACAGATTTCTATGAATTATATTACTACAACATCATCTTACTTAAAATTCTTTTTCTTACCAATAAACCTGAAATCAAAAGGTCTTTCTCAATGTGACAACATCTCTGGGACATGGTACTAGAATTTAACAAATAAAATTTTAAAAAAAATGTATGAGATGTCCTATGTTGTTATACATTCCTTAGCTTCTTTTTCCAATTTCAGTGTTTAAGGACTGTCTGATGTACAGATGAAATTAGTTGATATTTACTGGGAAATCTCATTTTATCTTACTGAGAAAGAAAGAGATTCATAAGGACAAAAATAACCCAAGTAAATCTATATTAGTTATATTGCCAATTCCAATGCTATGAGTATTACTTTGTGTTAATTCTCTTTTCAGGATCTATAGCTCTCCCTTGCCTTTCATTTTAAAAATCTACAATGCTTTACAATATAGTGGTACTTGCTTTCAAAGTAAAATCAATGTACACTGTTCATTTATTCCATTCAGAACAACCTGTGTGATTTATAAGTTCATGAACAGCTTGCATAAGACTCCATGTTATCCTGTCTCCTACCACTCAATTGACACTATGCTAGCATTTTTTTGTATTGCAGATTTCATCACAAAGTGCAATTATCTTTATGTCAATTTTATTTTGTTTACTCCTTTCATAAAATATAAAAACATATCAAAAGTTTGTTTTCTCACAACTTTTGAAGAATAAAGCAATTCTCACATAATCATCTTTCTGTGAAAGAAGTCATTCTCTTTTTTAAAAAGAAAAAAAATCCCAAATTGATCTAAGTGCTATGTTAGATTATGAAGTAAAACAAAAAGTTTAGATGGGATATGTCCCCTTCCTTCATAGAGTTTATAATTTGATATGAAGGTGTCATACACACACAAATAATTACATTGTAATAAAAAATAATAACTCCAGACTTGTACAACACACAGGGTTTTGAGAAATTTAGGAAAAACATTATTTTCATAGAAAGGAAAAGTTAGACAAAGATTTATGTAAGAGGAAATATTTGTATTGAGTCATAAAAAGCTCCAGGTGAAAATTGGGACTAAGGATATTCCATTCATAAGGAACCAAATGAAGGTAGAAAAGTGTATATACTGCTCTGGGGATATGAAGCAGTCTATTCAAGCCTCTTGGAAGATAAGTTGTATGGATAGGAGAAAGATAAGTTTGAAAAGTTAGGTTGCTCTTAGATTGGCTAAGGTGACAGGAAAAGATAATGATGAATATTGGAGGGGGTGTGGGAAAACTGAGACACTAATACATTGTCAGTGGAATTGTGATCGGATCCAGCCATTCTGGAGAGCAATTTGTAACTATGCTGAAAAAGTTATCTATCTGTGCACAGTGTTTCTACTGGGCTTGCATCCCAGATAGATCTTAAAGGAGGAAAAGGACATGTGCCAAAAAGTTTCTCGAAGCCCTTTTTGTAGTGACAAGAAACTGGAAACTGAGTGGATGCCCATAAATTGGAGAATGGCTGAATAAGTTATGGTATATGAATGTTATGGAATATGATTGTTCTATAGAAATGATCAGCAGCATGATTTTAGAGAGGCCCAGGGAGACTTACATGAACTGATACTAAATGAAATGAGCAGTACCAGGAGATCCCTGTACATGGCAGCAACAAGACTATATGATGATCAGTTCTGATGGACATGACTGTCTTCAACTATGAGATTATTCAAACTAGTTCCAATTGTCCAATAATGAAGAGAGCTATCTATACCCAGAGAGGACTATAGGAACTGAGTGTGGACCACAACATAGCATTTTCACTCTTTCGGATGTTGTTTGCTTGCATTTTATTTTCTTTCTCATTTTTTTTTTCTGTTTAATCTGATTTTTCTTGGGAAACAAGATAGTTGCATAAATATGTATGCATATATTAGATTTAACATATATTTCAACATATTTAGCATGTATTGGATTACCTGCCATCAAAGGAGGGATGAGGGGAAGGAGGGGAAAATTGGAACACAGGATTTTGCAAGGGTCAGTGTTGAAAAACCCATACATATATTTTGTAAATAAAAAAAAAAAAACCTTCAATTAAAAAAAAAAGAAAGAAAGAAAAGTTAGGTGGGACCAGATATAGGGGAGTATTTCAATGCAAGATAAAAGAAGCTACATTACATGATATGCAATAGGGACCTGGTGAATATTTCTAGGAATAGAAATGATATAAGCCAAACTAAAGACAGAAAAAATTAGTCTGAGAATAATATAATGAATGCATTGAAGTCAAGAAAGATGATAAGAACTGTTAGAAAAATATGAAATGCCTAGTAACTTATAATAAATGCCATGTTAGAGTACTTGAAATGAGAATAGAAAAAAACACATGGGAAGCATTATCTAAAGATAAACAAAAGATTGGGAAGTAACTTAGTCAACACAAAAGCGTAGAAATACAAGATGGAATGTCTTTTATGAGAAAGAATAAGAACACCATCCTAGTTGGACTATTTAGTCAGTGAATAAATAATTATTAATTAAGTGACATTTACCAGCCATTATACTCAATTCTTGAGATTAAAAAAAAAAGAAAAGAGAAATTTCTTATCCTCAAGGAGATTAAAATATAATGAGGGGAAGACAGCATACTAAAACAAGGTAGAAAGCAGGATTCAGGAATGTCAGAAATGAAGAGATGATTGATCGCCCTCCTTAAAAGAAAGTTCTGGGAGGAATAATCTCTGAATTACAATTAATTGAAGAGGGAGGGGTGCTAGGGGCCTCATGAACTATGGATCTTAAAGAATGAAGAAATTCCTGGAGCACAATGAAGAAGTTCAGACTGGAATCATATGGGAAATAATGAGACATAAGACTATAATGCACATGAAATGTAGTAGAATGGAATAATACTGGAAAGGTAAATTCAACCTAAATTGCAAAAGACTATATAATGATTTATGTCAATTTATTTTGTATCCTGCAACTTTGTTAAAGTTGTGGATTACTTCTAATAGCTTTTTAATTGATTAATTGATTATCTAAGGTTCTCTAAATATACCATCATACCATCTGCAAAGAGTGATAATTTGATTTTCTCATTGCCTACTCTAGTTCCTATAATCTCTTTTTCTAGCTAGCATTTCTAATAAAATATTGAATAGTAATGGTGATAGTGGGCAAACTTTTTTCACCCCATATCTTATTGGGAACAGTTCTACTTTATCCCCATTATATATGATGTTTGCTGATGGTTTTGAATAGATGCTACTGACTATTTTAAGAAAAAATCCATTTATTCCTAAACTCTCTAGTGTTTTTTTTTTTTTTAATAAGAATGGGTGTTGGATTTTATCAAATGTTTTTTCTGAATCTATTGAGATCATCATATGCTTTTTGCCAATTTGGTTACTGATGCAGTCAATTATGCTAATAGTTTTCCTAATATTGAACCAGCCCTGAATTCCTGGTATAAATCCTACTTGGTCATGGTGTATTATCCTCTGGATAATTTTCTGTAATCTCTCTGCTAATATTTTATTTAAGATTTTTGCATCAATATTCATTAGGGATATTGGTCTATAATTTTCTTTCTCAGTTTTTTTTTTCCTACCTGGTTTAGATATCTGTACCATGTCTGTGTCATAAAAGGAATTAGGTAGGATTCTTTCATTCACTATTTTTTCAAATAGCTTATATAGTATTGGAGTTAATTGTTCTTTAATGTTTGCTAGAATTCACATGTAAATCCAACTGGGTTCTGTGGATTTTTTTCATAGGGAGTTGATTAATAGCTTGTTCTATTTCTTTTTTTTTTTTTCCAAAATAGGGCTATTTAAGTAATTTATTTCCTCTTCTGATAATATGGACAATCTACTTTTTTGTAGGTATTCCTCCATTTTGCTTAGGTTATGAAATTTATTGGCATAAGGTTGGGCAAAATAATTCCTAAATATTGCTCTGATTTCTTCTTCATTGGTGGAAAGTTCTTCCTTTTCATTTTTGAGACTATTTGATTTTCCTCTTTCCTTTTTCTAGTTAAATTAACTAAACATTTATTTTGTTGGATTTTTCATAAAACCAACTCTGTTTTATTTATTAATTAGTTGTTTTTTTTTAACTTTCAATTGTATTAACCTCTCCATTTATTTTTAGAATTTCAAGTTTAGTATTTGATTAAGGAATTTTACATTGTTCTTTTTCTAGCATTTTTAGTTGCAAGCCCAATTCATTGACCTTCTCTTTCTCTATTTTATACAAGTAAGCATCTGGGCATATAAAATTTCCCCTTATTATCACTTTGGCTGCATCCCACAAATTTTAGTATGTTGTTTCATTATTGCCATTCTCTTGGATGAAATTATTCATTGTATCTGTGATTTGCTCTTTCATCCATTCATTCTTTAAGGTGAGATTATTTTGTTTCAAATTACTTTTTGGTCTATTTTCCACTGGCCTTTCATGGAAAGTAATTATTATTGCACAGTGATCTGAAAAAAAATCACTTACTATTTCTGCCTTTCTGCATTTGATTTTGATAGTTTAATGTCCTAATATCTGGTAAATGTTTGTGTATGTTACATGAACTACCAAATAGAAAGTGTACTCCTTTCTGTTTGCATTCAATTTTCTCCATAGAACTATCATATCTAACTTTTCTAGTATTCTATTTACTTCTTTAACTTCTTTCTTATTTATTTTGTGATTTGATTTATCTAGTTTAGAGAGAGCAAGGTTTAAATCTCCCTATATTTTAGTTTTGCTGTTAATTTCTTCTTATAACTTTCTTACCTTCTTCATTTGGAATTTAGATGCTACATCACTTGGTGCATATATGTTTAATATTGTTATTGCATCATTATCTATGGTACCCTTTAATAAGATATAGTTTTCTTCCTTATCTCTTTTAATCAGATCAATTTTTGCTTTTGCATGATTTGAGACAATGATGGCTAGCCCTGTTTTTTTTTTTTGTTTTTTTTTACTTCACCTGAAGCATAATAGATTCTGCTCCAGCCTTTTACCTTTACTCTATATATATTACTCTGCTTAAAATGTGTTTATTGTAAACAACATATTGTAGGATTCTGGCTTTTAATCCAGTCTGCCATCATCTTACACTTTATGGGGGAGTTCACCCATTCACTTTTAGCATTAAAAATACTAATTCTGTATTTCCTTAATAACCCCAAATTATACTTTTCTCTTTCCTTTTCTCCTTTCCCTCCTCCCCAGTGTTTTACTTAACAATAGTAATTGCCTCAAGCATTCCTCCCCCTTTAGAGATCCTCCACCTTTCTTTTATCTTTACCCTACTATTTCTGTTTTTCCTTCTATTTAGATTATTCCTTCCCTTTTCCCCTCCCCCTACCACTTTTCTATAAGATGAGAGAAGTTTCTTGGTGGAACCAAATATATCTAATATTCTTTTTTTTTGAACCTATTCTGATAAGAGTAAGATTCACACAATGTTCATCACCCTCCTTTCTTTCCCTCAATTATAATAGGTTTTCTTTGCCTGTTCCTGAGATGTAATTTCCCTCATTTTACCTTCACTTTCCCCCTTTTTCAAGTACGATCTCCTTTACACCTCTAGTTTGTTTTTTATGTTACAATATTAAAATCAGATTATATATGAACTCTCTATTTATACCCATAACAGAAATACAGTTGTCAAAAATTCTACCTTTCTATGCTTCTCTTCAGTTCTATATTTATTTGGATGTCAAAATTTTTGTTTAGCTCTGGTCTTTTACCAGACATAAATGAAATTTACCTGTTTCATTGAATATCCATCTTCTTCCTTGATAGAAAATGCTCAGGTTATCAGGGTGATTTATTGTTGGTTGCATTCCTAGTTCCTTTGCCCTTCTTAATATCAAATTCCAGAACCTTTGATCCTTTAAACTGGAAACTCCTAGGTTCTGGGTATTCTTTATTGTGGCTCCTCGGTAATTTAATTGATTCTTTCTGGCTGCTTATATATTTTTTCCTCTTGGTCTAATGGTACTGAAATTTATTCACAATATTCTTTGGAGTTTTAATACTTGGGTGTCTTTCAGGATGTATTCCGTTAATTCTTTCAGTGGTTATTCTATGGCATCTATGGCATCCAGCAAGTTCTCTTTGATGATATCCTGAAAAATAGTGTCTAGGTTCTTTTTTCCAATCATGGTTTTCAAGGAGTCCAATAATACTTAGATTGTCTCTCCTCTCTATTTTCCAGGTCAGTTGTTTTCCCAATTAGGTATTTTACATTTTTTTCCTGTTTTTTCATTATTTTTTATTTTGCTTGACTGATTCTTGTTATCTCATTGAGTCACTGATTTCTCTTTGTTCACTTTTGATTTTTAATGAATTATTTTCTTCATTTACTTTTTTTCACTCCTTTTTGTATTTGTCCAATTTAATTTTTAAATAAGTTGTTTTATTCTATGGATTTTTTTTTCCATTTCACAAATTCTGTTTTTAAGGAAAATAAATCCACATAAATCATCAGCATTTTTATACATCACCAACAAATCCCAACAGCAAGAGATTCACAGAGAAATTACATTTTTATATTCAAATGTTTGGGAAAAGGTCTCATTTCTAAAAATATATAGAGAATTGACTCAAATTTATAAGAATTCAAGCCATTCTCCAATTTATAGATGATCAAAGGACTTGAAAAGACAATTTTCAGATGAAGAAATTGAAATTATTTGTAGTCATATAAAAAAGTATTCCAAATAACTATTGATCAGAGAAATCCAAATTAAGACAACTCTGAGATACCACTACATACCTGTCAGATTGTCTAAGATGACAGGAAAAGACAAGGACAAATGTTGGAGGGGGTGTGGGAAAACTGAGACACTGAAGCATTGTTGATGGAACTGTGAACTGATCGAACCAATCTGAAAATTGTTCTGGATAACAATCTGGAACTATACTCAAAAAGCTATCAAACCGTGTTTCTACTGGTCCTATATCCCAAAGATATTTTAAAGGAGAGAAATAGACCCACATGTATAAAAATGTTTGTTGCAGCCCTTTTTATAGTGGAAAGAAACTAGAAATGAAATTATGGTATATGTTATGGAATATGATTGTTCTATAAGAAACAGCCAGTAGGATGATGTCAGAGAGGTCTGGAGAGACTTACCTGAACTGATGCCAAATAAAATGAGCAAAACCAGGAGATCATTATGCACTGCAACAACCAGACTATATGGTGATCAATTCTGATGGGCCCAGATCTTTTCAACAATGAGGTGATTCAAACCACTTCTGATTGTTCAGTGATGAAGAGAATCATCTACACCTAAAGAGAGGATTGTGGGAGCTGAGTGTGGACCGCAACATAGCATTCTCACTCTTTCTGTTGTTGTTTACTTAAATTTTGTCTTATTTTCCAGTGTTTTTTTCCTTCTTGATACAATTTGTCTTGTCCAGCAAGAAAACCTTATAAATCTGTATGCATAAATTGTATTTGGCCTATATTTTAACATATTTAACATCTCTTGGACTACCTGCCTTCTAGGGAAGGGGATGCGGGGAAGAAGGAAATAATTTGGAACAGAAAGCTTTGCATGGGTCAGTGTTGAAAAATTACCCATGCTGTATTTTATAAATAAAAAGCTTTAATTTAAAAAAAAAATCTCTAATGATAAACTAGTTTATATTTGATTATTGAGATATCAAATGAATTGTTGAAAAGGAGAATTACATAACCAGAACCTCGATTTAAGGAAATCTTGGTAGTTGTGGATCATGAGTCAGAGGAATAGTCTTGCAGCAGGAAAAGTTATTCAATGACTTTTGGAGTTTATTTGAGAAGTGATCAGGGTCAAAGAAAATAGGATGGACAGAAAAATAGGTTGTATAAGTTTTAAAAAATACATCATAGGGCTACTGTTTGAATGCAGGAAGCAAAACACAATAAGGAATAAAGAATGACACCGAGATCGTGAACTTGGGTGACTGAGAGTGTAGTAGTGCTCTTTACGAAAATACTGAAGTTTGGAAGAGAAGGCTTTTGTTGTTGCTGTTTGTTGTTGTTCTTGTTTTTATTGTTGTTTTTTCATCATCTTTGTTGGTGGTGGTGGGTTATTTGGTTTCTCCTCTATTTCCTCATAGTTTTCTGACTAGATAGTCAGATGTCTATCATCCTTCACTTACAGGCCAACCCATCTTCTATTTATATTGTTCCAGGAATTTAAGAATTGATGAGAATTCTGGGATTTGTAAATTCAAAAGAACAAATCATTTCTTCAAAGCACTCAAACTGATTTGCATTATCATAAAATTCAATTGCAGTTTTAGGACTTGAGTAATGTTCTCTGCAGCTTTTACCAAGTCATATGCAGTTCAAGAGAAAGAAGATAAAGTAAGGATTAGATAAACAAACAAATCAAAATTAAAAACTTTTGTAAGGAAGATGCATGGATAACAACTAAGAGAAAAGGGAAAATGAAAGGAGAAATTGAAAAGAGGGAACAGATGCAAGAATGGAAAAAGAGATTGTAAAGTGGGCCATTAAATCTTTGGGGAATTTACAACCATACATATAGGCTGAGAATACTTGTACTCAGATTTTCAAGGACTTAGAAAATATCATAAAATTTCTGTGATTTCCCCATCCTGTGATTTCCCTGTGCCTGTTTAGCAAATATATATATATATATATATATATATATATATATATATAGTACTTTTTTTCTTTTATCTAAATATTTTATTATTCTGAGCTCACTTCAAATATGAAGGTATAAGAACTCAGCTGGAAGTCCACAGAAATTTAAATTACAAGAATCTATCATGATTTATATGGAAATATGTTTAAAAGATGAATGTATATGTACATGCAAAAAAAATGTTGTTTTACAAATAACTGGGGAACATATTTTTAATTGAAAATTTAAAAAATAAATTAAAAGGGAGAGCCAACCCTCTATCTGAATATTGCAGATTTTTTTTTCCAATGAAAACTTTGAGTGATTGTGATTATAGGACTAATTTTATTGTCATATACCAACTCCACTGAGCAGCAGAGATGACTATCATATTGATATGACTCTCATAATGATATGACTAATGATTATCATATTGCTCCTAGGCGAAAAATGAAGCTAATTTGATGTACTTTATTAAATCTCCAAAGAGTGGTAAAGGCTAAGGATGATATTGCCTAAGGAAAAGGCAATATGTTTTTTTTCCTTCTCAAGAAGGAGATAATTGAATTGTAGAAAAGATTCTAGTAGAAAAGAGATAAATACTACATGTTCTACAGCAATACCCATTGTAGTAACAATAGCACATATATTTCTTAAAAACATTATTTAGTTCTTTGGAGTTTTTTCTTGATTAAATACATTAAATGTTGCTGTCTGTTTATACTTAGAATGCATCACTCCAATGTACCTTATAATACTGCAATTTAGTTCTTCATTAACAATGTTGTTCTATATGCCAACTGCTATAAAACAACATAATCAAAATGTCAGTATTAAGAAAGATGGTACTTTGACAACTGAGGCCATATAAAGTTTTAAAATTTCCAGAAACAATCTAGGTTTCTATTTGACTTTGGGCCCAGTTTGCCATCCTTCAATATTGTCTGTCCCAGCATTTTTTGTTGTTGTTCAGTCATTTAATTGTGAAATGATCCCATGAACCATACTATCCAGAGGGTTTTCTTGGCTAAGATAGTGGAGTTGTTTGCAAATGTCTTTTCTGGTGCAGTAAAATGAACAGAAGTTGTGGTGTTCTATTCTTTTCTAAAATGTGATGGCTCTCTCTGGGAGCAGATTTCTCGGGAGCTTCTGGAGGCAACCTTAGTTTCAGTTCAGAGTAATAATCATCTCAAATGCAGCCAGGTGTTGAAAGTTTAAATCCTTTATTGTCTCCTTGAAAATAACCCGGTTAGTTTCTTTTAGAGGCCTATCTCCCTCCTTGGTTCCAAGAGCTCTTGCAGCTTGTCTGCCAGCTTCAGCCTCCAGCTCTCTCTGAATCTTGGTTCTCCTCCTCTCAACTGACTCCAGGAGCTCCTTATATATGATCTCTTAAAGGTGTCAACCCAAAGATTGACTCCTCCTCTGAGAAAGTGGGATTGTGGGAGGTGTAAACTTGTGAATCTCATACTGAATCCTGAAATCTCCCAAACTTGTAAACTAATGTGTGAGCTAATGTGTGAACTCTCAAAGCTGTAAACAAAAGCATTGTTTCTATCAATTCCACTAAGTTAACACTTTGTAAGGATTCTAACAGAAGTGATTTGCCCAAGATCACATAAATTACTAAGTGGCTGAGACCAGATTTAAATTCAGGTATTTCTGACATCAGGACCAACACTAGATCCACTTAGTTATTTAAGTGTCCAAGATATACATATACTATAATGTGGACATATAAATTCATGTTTCCAATCTGGGCTGAAGTTATTCTTCAAGAACTTTATCTTCTCTATGTAAATTACAGGCATTCTAGGAGGCTCTACACTATCCTGAGCATTAATTCAATCAGCATAATATCTACAAACAGAAGAATATGGAGGATTTTTTTTTCCATTGGGAATGTGACTATCATCCAGATCTTCACCATCGCAATAATGAATATTTTTGTTAAAGATACTTCTATCTCTCTTATGCCTCAGCCACTGCTTATTATGTGATCACTGAACAGTGCACTTTTTATCATTATATCCTCCAAGGAAGCTTTAATCATCTTGATATATAAATGAGAGACATTTGTATTGCAATACATAAGGAGATATTTTATTCTACTAAACCAAGTATTTTATTTTATTTCTTTTTTCATAATCCACATAAAGTAAACTGCAAAGAGAAGTATATATGTGTGTATACATACATATGTACACACATATGTGTATATATATATATATATATATATATATATATATATTGCTATATATCTTGCAGTTAGTTGTGGAATGATAATGATGCATTCATTTATTGAATGAAACTGAATATAATTTGTGAAAACCTACTTATTTTCAATGAAAGCTCTTATTGTATATACATTTGAATCATTCATAGATGATTCTTCTAAAGATTTTCCACGGAGAGTAAAGGAGATATATAGATGGGTAGTTACTGCTGATCACTTTTTATTTCATGTTAAATAAATCACAAAATTGTTTTAAGGACACAATGTGTGGATTAGAGTGTATATTTCACTTGTTGATTATAAGCTTCATTTGAGTGATAATTGTAAAGGAATATAGAAATTTAATGAATTTGTGTGTATTTATCCCCAACTATATGCATGATAATATTTTTATGCAATAACAAAAATAACAGTTCCTGTCCTCCATATAGCTTTTATTGCCTCCTGTATATATACACATAAATATGTATATGCATACATTATCACATATAATATGGTGTATTTACAAAATTATATATACTGCATGTAAAGTCAGATACCTGTGTTTGAATTCTATTATGGATCCTTACTACCCATGTGACCTTGAGCAAGTAATTCTTTAAATTTCAGTTTATTTAAAGGATGAAAGGAGTTGGAGACGATATACTCTAAGGTTCCTTTCAATTCTAAATACATGAATTTATGATAATAAGTATCAACAAAATGTCTACAAATTTAATGCAATCTTATCAAAGACTCTGTTATATGATCCTAAGCAAATTATTTCATTTCTGTTGGTTTCAGTTTCCTCCTTTGTAAAATGGGGATAATAATACATAACACATGATTGTTTTGAATACAATGTGACAATTATGAAAAACAGCCTTGTAAGCCTTATATAAATCCTATTATAATCATTTTAGAAGGGAAAAAATAATACATGGAAAAGAAGGAAAGCATCATGCAGAATAAGATTTTATTTGAGCTTTGAAAGAAACAAGGTATTCTAAATGGAAGATGAGAAGAAAATAGTATTATAAGCATGGATGGCACTCATAGAAATGTATAAAGGCATAGAGAGAGAAAATGGAATGCCACATGTAAGAACAGTAAGAAGGCCGATTTCCGAATGGATCATTGAATGTGTGATTGAGAGTAAAGTGTAATAAGCCTGAAAAGATAAGCTGTATTCAGGTTGTGAAAGACTTTAAATGCCAAACAGATGGGTTTCAATTTGATCCTGGAGGAAATAGGAAGTCATTAGAATTTATTGTGCAAGGAAATAACTTGGCCAAACGTGATTTAAGAAATAACTTTGGTGCATATCTTAAGAGACTTCAAACAAGCAGGCAGAGCAATTAGGAAATTATTGTAATAGTTCACAAGAAATGTGATAAGAGCCTTTACAAGGATGATAGTGGTCATGAGAAAGTAACAGATGTGATCAATGTAAAAGTGAAAATACTAGACAAGTGATCAGCTATATGGGAATTGGGAGAGTACCGAGTTGAGGATGATCATGAAATCACAAAGCTGGGCACCTGGAAGAATGATGATACTCTTGATAGAGAGTAGAAAGTTCAAAAGTGAGGTAGATTTGGGAAATGATGAATCTGTTTTGAATGTGTGGGTTTTGAGATATTCATTGGATATCCAATTCAAATCTAGAAATATTAGACACTATAATTAAAGAATCCGGTTAAATACAACTCTTGTTTTAGTAAACTGCCAACTAATCACAAAAATTTTACTAAACTCTTACTATGTTCCAATCTCTATAGTAAGCATGGGTAATACAAATACATGTAGAAAGAAAGATAGTCCTTACTCTAAGAAAGCTGACACTCTAATAGAGGAAAATAACATATACAGTGAAGCTAAATATATGTAGGGGTTAGAGAAAATTTGAAATGTATCTTGTAGAAAAATGAGACCTATAACCTGGGTACCAATCATAAATAGAGGTACTGAGAGTAACTATACGAGAAGTAGAAGACACAGAAGGGACTGAGTATTTTTCCCCAATAAATGGATGCAAGATGGGAGTGTGCCTACAGGAGAAATAGAGAGAATATTGAGTGTCACCTGGAGTCAAATGAGTCTGAATAGGTATAGCTTGAAAATTAGATGGGAATAGGTTTTATATAATATAATCAAGGTGGTGGTATGTTTTGAATATCACCTAATCAAAATTAGCATGAAGAATAAAGAAACCTATCAACATGATAAAATTTGAGCTCTTTAAAAATGTGTTTCCTGCTGTCCTCAGATACTTCCCTTGCAAATTTGTACTGTTTATAATCATTGAAATTTAATCTATGGCATTATGATCCATTAAGATATTCTTAAAGAATGATTTATCAATGTCTTTATAGGTCTTTTAGCAAAAGACATTATATATGAAGTAAAAAGGAAGAAAAAAACTAGAGTTTGCAGAAGTACAGACTTGTCTGCACTGACAAAAGGGACATGAACATAGGGTAGAAAAGGACAGTAAAATGGAGATGGAAGGGTAACAAAACCAAATGGTTTCTATTTCACAATTATGTGAAGTGTATATAAACAGAAAAAAGAGCAATATTTCTGAATTGTTCATTATATATATTCATTTTATTGGCTCTTTGAAATTATGGTTGACCATTGGATTGATTGACCAAAAGTCTTACATCTTTTAAGGTTGTTTGTATTGACAATGTTGTTATTAGTATACAAATTGTTCTCCTGGTTTACCTACTCTACCTTTATCAAGTCAAACAAAATTTTGGCTCTTTAAAACTAATTCTTTAACAAAATTTGTAAAGCATTAACTTGCATTAAACATTTTATATAGATTTGAGTAAATCCCTTAAATGTCAAAGTTTATCTGAATCAAGAGAATATCGGTTTAGATGATTTAAATTCAGAAGAATCTTGAAATATTCTATAATATTCAGCCATCTAATCATGGGAACTTCATGTTTTATAACTCTTGTAAACTTCATAAATTGTTGGAATTCTTTTATTGCTTTATTTATATATGAAAGTAGAAGATAAAAAAGTACAAAGAAATTGTAGTATATAAAATTGTTTCTTATTTGTCCTTTGTTTTTGAAGAGAACCAGTGACATCATGAATGATGTTTTTACTCATATGAATTGTACTTCAGTGAGACAGAGATACACAATGCTATTAGCCTCATTCTCTTCTCAAGAATCATCAAAATTCAGTAGCAAGACAAGTTTCAAGATGACTAGCAATGGGGCAGGATGAAGAGGGTAACCTTAAATTTTTAAATTTTAGATTAAATTCTTTTCCAGTTTTTGTTTTTGTTTTTTTTGTCTAGGTCAATGTCCATTTTTATGACTAAGGGCTAGGTACGAATTGAGACAAAATATGGCTTAATTTCCTGTCATATGTGACAAAGGAAAGAAGAATAGGGAAAAAAAGTTGAAAGAAGATAAAAAGCAGCAGCAAGAGGAGGAGAGGATGAAGTGAAAGAGAAAGGAAGAGGAAGAAGAACAGAAGAAGAAGAAGAAGAAGAAGAAGAAGAAGAAGAAGAAGAAGAAGAAGAAGAAGAAGAAGAAGAAGAATTTTATCGATGTGAAAACTCACATGGACAAAATGAAAAATATGAATTAAGGGGGCTTTGTAAAGGTCAGAGATGAGGGGTATTAAGGATTGGATGTAGAAAAATTAGGGAGGACATAGGGAGGATTCTAGTCAAGGACAAACTCACAAGCATATTATGTCTCTATCAACAATTCTATAGTGGGACAGTCAAGTATTCCTTAGATGTACTATCAACACAGTCTTAGGAATGTGGACAACCTGTGTGGTTGACAATGGGAACAGAATGGATACATTTAGAGTTCGTGTCTACATCATAAGGGTGATTTCTTCATGTGAATTGGATGAAAAGAATAAAATGGTTGACTCATCAGTTTTGCTCTTTCTTTTAGAATTATAGTCTGGTGGCAATACAAAAGTCAGGACAATTGATTATGGAATAGAAAGCAGACATCTTCATCGTCTAACCAATATCTAAATGCTCCACAGCATCTGCTTCAGCTACCTTCATGGCTATTGGAACAAAATTTTCTCCACCCATTCTTCCAAGGCAAGTTTTCACAAGCTTGGGGTATATACATCTCTCTAATTCACTGATGGGTTTGAGACCTTTCTGGTTACCTTCATCCTTTTTTAGCCCATCTCCTAAGATGATTTACTGGATTGTGACTAGTGAACTCTACAGCTTCTCACAGCCCCAGATGAAATTTAGGCAAAGGTAGACAGAGAAGCAGCCCTAAACGGTTCTTGGTAACTCTCACATCAAAGGTACTAGTCCTCCTTTGAACACCCCAAATCTTCTGTTGCAGTTGCACTAGCCTCTTTCTTGTTCCTCACACAGGAATCTCTATTGCACAAGTTAGTCATTTTCACAGACAGTCTCTCATGCCCAGAATTATTTCCTTCCTAATATTCATTTCTTATATTTCCTGATGGATGGATTACATATCCTTGATGGATATCAAGTCACAGATTATATTCCACCATCTCTTTAAAAAAAACTGTACTGATCTTCTTTAAGACTAGTGTCTTTGCTTGGTTGATTTTTAATTTATTCTGACAATATTTTGTTTTTACATAGTTCATAGTATGTTGCCTCCCCGTTTAGCTTATAAAATCCTTGATAAGAAGAACTATTTTTGCCCTTTTTTATTTACAATACTTAATGCAATGCAATTAATAAGTTAAAACTTAACATATGGTGATTTTAATAAATGCTTGTTATGTTAACTTTAATGCCATCTTCTTGATCTGTATAAGCAGTGAAGGTGCTCTAATGGATTTTAAGCATCCCCCATCTTGGGGAAAGAGAAAAATAAGGTAAAAGAAAGACCTCTTAGAATGAGAATTCTTATAGAGGATATGTTGAACAATATATTTCATAAAATAGTCACTTAATAAATGTTAACCAAACTAAATTGTTTTGATTTGAATTACATAAATAGAGGGAGTCCTACATTGATAAACTCACAAGTCCACCAAAGTACTCCATGCTTTCATTAATCTCAGCAGGACCAAAAGCAACAGGACATTGCAAATTCTACATGTGTACATGTGTATAATATGAAGTAGTTGACAAACAGAACAGGTTAAATATGTAATCAATTATGTCCAAAACATTATGAATTAAGTGGAAATCTATATTAGAAAATGTTAATAAAACATCTCAAGCTAAATAAAAACAAGTGGAAAGAAGAATTTCTCTCATTCAGTTACCAAATCTGGAGAGGCTTTATTGCTAATGCTCAATGATGACATAGATTAGACTTCAACTGAAAAAAATATTGAAAGAAGTAGGGGATTTATTAGCATAATTGGCTATATCAATAACCAAACTAACAAAAACCAAATGATTATCTCAATAGAAGCACAAAAAGCATTTGATAAAATCCAACATCCATTCCTCTTAAATACACTACAAAGAATAGGGATAAATCGACTTTTCCTTAAAATACACAGAAGCATCTATTTAAAACCTTCAGCAAGCATCATATGTAATGGGCATAAACTGGAATAATTCCTAATAAGATCAGGAGTGAAACAAGGTTGTCCACTATCACCATTACTATTCAATGTTATATTAGAAATGTTAGTGTTGGTAATAAGAGAAGAAAAAGTGATTAAAGGAATTAGAGTAGGGAATGAGGAAGCCAAATTATCACTTTTTACAGATGATATGATGGTATACTTAGAGAACCCTAGAGCATCAATTAAAAAACTGCTAAAGACAAACCATAACATTAGCAAAGTTACAGGATAAAAAACAAATCCATATAAATCAATGGCATTTTTATACATTACCAAAAATAACCCAGCAGCAAGAGATACAAGAAGAAATTCCATTTAAAATAATTGTTGATAGTATAAAATATTTGAGAATTTATCTGCCAAAGGAAAGTCAGGAACTATACAAACAAAACTACAAAACACTTTCCATACAAATAAAGTGAGATCTAAACAACTGGAAAAATATTAAGTGTTCTTGGATAGGTCGAGTAAATAGAATAAAGATGACAATACAATAGTACCTAATCTAATCTATTTATTAATACTATACCAATCAAACTCCCAGAAAAAATTGTTTATAAAAACTATAAAACTATAATACCTAACAAGAGAATTCATCTGGAAGAAGAAAAGGTCAAGAAGTTCAAGGGAATTAATGAAAAAAAAATTCAAATAAATGTGGCCTAGTTGTACCATATCGAAAACTACAGTATAAAGCAGCAGTCATGAGAACCATTTGGAACTGGCTAAGAAATAGAACAATCTATCAGTGGAATAGGCTAGATTCACAGGACAAAATAGTCAATAACTATAGCAATCTAGTGTTTGACAAACACAAAGACTCCAGCTTTTGGGATAAGAGCTCACTATTTGACCAAAAAACTGCTGGGACAATAGGAAATTAGTGTGTAATAAAAAGGCATTGAACCATATCTAACACCATATATCAAGATAAAGTCAAAATGGTTCAGGATGTAGACATAAAGAATGATATTATAAACATATTTTGAAATAAGATAGGTTTACCTCTCAGATCACTAGAGGAGAAAAGATTTTGTGACCAAAGAAGAACTGGAGATCATTATTGATCACAAAATAAATAATTTTGGTTATATTAAGTTAAAAAATTTTTGTACAAACAAAACTAATGTAGACAAGATTAGAAGAGAAGCAATAAACTTGGAAAACATTTTTATATTCAAATGTTCAGAAAAAGGCCTCGTTTCTAAAATATAGAGAATTGACTCAACTTTATAAGAATTCAAGCCATTCTCCAATTGATAAATGGTCAAAGGATATGAACAGACAATTTTTAGATGAAGAAATTGGAACTATTTCTAGTCGTAAGAAAAGATGCTTTAAATCATTATTGATATGACAAATGCAAATTAAGACATTCTGAGATGCAATTACATTACTGTCAGATAGGCTAAGATGATAGGAAAAGATAATGACAAATTTTTGAAGGAATGTAGGAAAGGTGGGACATTAATACATTGTTGGTGGAACTGTGAATTGATCCAACTATTTTGGAGAGCAATTAGGAACTATATTCAAAAAAACTATCAAACTGTGCATGTCCTTTGAGCCAGCAATGTTTCTATTGGGCTTATATCCCAAAGATATCATAAAGAAGGGAAGGCGACCTACATGGGCCATGTTCATGTAAGTCTCTCCAGGCCTTTCTGAAATTATCCTACTGGTCATTTTTTACAAACAATACTATCCCATAATATTCATATACCACAATTTATTCAGTCATTCTCCAATTGATGGGCATTCTAGTTTTAGGCCACTACAAAGAGACCTGCCACAAACATTCTTGCACATACAAGTCTCTTTCCCTTCTTTAAAATCTCTTTGGGATATAAGCCCAGTAGTAACACTGCTGGATCAAAGGGTATGCATAGTTTGATAATGTTTTGAGCATAGTTCCAAATTGCTCTCAAGAATGGCTGGATGTATTCTCAATTCCACCAACAAAGCATCAGTGTCCCTGTTTTCCCACATCTCCAATAACATTGGGCATTATCTTTTCCTGTCATTCTAGCCAATCTGATAAGTGTGTAGTGGTATCTCAGAGTCATCTTAATTTGAATTTCTCTGATTAATAATAATATAGAGCATCTTTTCATATGGCTAGAAATAGTTTCAATTGCTTCATCTGAGAATTCCCTGTTTATATCCTTTGAACATTTATCAATTGGAGAATGGCTTAATTTCCTATAAATTAGAGTCAATTCTCTATATATTTTGGAAATTAGGCCTTTATCAGAACCTTTGACTCTAAAAATCATTTCCCAGTTTATTGCTTCACTAATAATCTTGTCTGCATTAGTTTTGTTTATTTGTTCAATTTGATATAATCAAAATTGTCTATTTTGTGACCAATAATGATCTCTAGTTCTTCTTTGGTCATAAATTCCTTCCTTTTCCACAGGTCTGAGAGTAAACTATCGTATGTACCTCTAATTTGTTTATAATCTCATTATAAGAGGTCATGAACCCATTTTGACCTTATCATGGTGTACTAATTTCCAATTTTCCAAGCAATTTTTCTCAAACAGTGAGTTCTTATCCCAAAAGCTGAGATCTTTGGGTTTCTCAGACACTAGATTGTTAAAGTTATTGACTGTTTTATCCTTTGAACCTAACCTATTCCACTGATCAACTAGTCTATTTCTTAGCCAATACCAAATGATTTTGGTAACTGCTGCTTTGTAATATATATTAGATCTGGTACAGCTAAGCCACCTTCATTTCTTTTGTTTTGTTTTTGTTCATTAATTCCCTTGAAATTCTTGACTACTGTTTTTCCATATGAACTTTGTTGTCATTGGAAACTAGTATGGCAGAAACTAGGCATTGACCCACACTTAAACTTACACTAAGATAAGGTCAAAATAGGTTTATGACCTAGACATAAAGAATGAGATTATAAATAAATTGGAAGAGCATAGGATAGTTTACCTCTGAGACCTATGGAAGAGGAAGGAATTTTGACCAAAGAAGAACTAGAGATCATTTGCTAAAAAAGAGAAAATTTTTGATTATATCAAATTGAAAAGTTTTGTACAAACAAAACTAATGCAGACAAGTTTAGAAGTGAAACTATAAACTAGGAAAACATTTTAAAGTCAAAGGTTCTGATAAAGGCCTCATTTCCAAAATATATAGAGAATTGACTCTAATTTATAAGAAATCAAGCCATTCTCCAATTGATAAATGGTCAAAGGAATATGACAATTTCAGATGAAGAAATTGAAACTATTTCTAATAGAAAATATGCCCGTCATTATTAATCAGAGAAATGCAAATTAAGACAACTATGATATACCACTACACACCTGTCAGATTGGTTAGAATGACAGGGAAAGACAATGCGGAATGTTGGAGGGGATGTGGAAAAACAGGGACACTGATACATTATTTTTTTTTCTCTTTGCCTTCAATTTCTTTTTTTTTTTTATTTAATAACCTTTTATTTACAGGATATGTACATGGTAACTTTGATTAAAATTCCAAACTTTGTTCCATTTTTTCACCTCTTCCCCACCCTCCCTGATGGCAGGATAAAGTAGATGTTAAATATTTAAAATATTTAGATACACAAAAGTATAATTGACCAAAACGTTATTTTGTGTAGAAAAAAGAATCAGACTTGAAATATTGTAAATTAGCTTGTGAAAAACAAAAATGCAGGTGGGCATAAATATAGGGATTGGGAATTAATGTAATGGTTTTTGTCATCTCCCAGAGTTCTTTTTCTGGGGCAAGCAGCAGTTCATTACTGCTCCATTAGAAATTATTTGGTTGATCTCGTTGTGAGAAGGGCCGATCCATCAGAACTGGTCATCATATAGTATTGTTGTTGAAGCATGTAATGATCTTCTGGTCCTGCTCATTTCACTCAGCATCAGTTCATGTAAGTTCTCCAGGCCTTTCTGAAATTATCCTGTTGGTCATTTCTTACAGAACAGTAATATTCCCATATTTATATACACAATTTATTCAACATTCTCCAACTGAGGACCCATTCAGTTTAGTTTTTACCACTACAAAAAGGGGGCCACAAAATTGTGCACATACAGGTCCCTTTCCTTCTTTATAATCTCTTTGGGATATAATCCAGTAAACTTGGGATCAAAGGTATCACAGTTTGATAACTTTTTGACATATTCCAAATTCTTTCCAAAATGGTTGGATTCTTACAACCCACCAACAATGCAGACATGATACATTATTTTTTTTTTTTTATTTTTTATTTAATAGCCTTTTATTTACAGGATTTATAATGGGTAATTTACAGCATTAAATTAAATCTTGTTCCAATTTTTTTCACCTTTTACCCCCCACCCCCTCCCTAGATGGAGGATGACCAGTAGATGTTAAATATATTAAAAATATAACTTAGATATACAATAAGTATAATGACCAAACATTATTTTGCTGTACAAAAAGAATCAGACTTATTATTGTACAATTAGCTTGAAGGAAATCAAAATGCAGGTTGCATAAATATAGGGATTGGGAATTCAATGTAATCGTTTTTGTCATCTCCCAGAGTTTTTTTTCTGGGTATAGCTAGTTCAGTTCATTACTGCCCATTAGAAATGATTTGGTTGATCTCGTTGCTGAGGATGGCCTGATCCATCAGAACTGGTCATCATTAGTATTGTTGTGGAAGTATAAAGATCTCCTGGTCCTGCTATTTCCTCAGCACTTTGGTAAGTTCTCCAGGCCTTTTGAAATCATCCTGTTGGCTTTTACAGAACAGTAATATTCCATAACTAACCACAATTTATTCAGCCATTTCAATGATGGACATCCATTCAGTTTTCCAGTTTTACCACTACAAAAGGGCTCCAAAACATTCTGCACATCAGGTCCCTTTCCCTTTTTTATAACTTTTGGGATATAATCCCATAGTAACACTGCTGGATAAAGGGGATGACAGTTTGATAACTTTTGGAATATTCCAAACTACTTCTCCAAAATGGTTGGATTCTTCACAACTCCACCAACAATGAATCAATGTCCCAGTTTTCCCACATCCTCCAACAATCATCATTATTTTTCCTTTCCATTTAGCCAATCTGACGGTGTGTAGTGGTATCTTAGAGTTGTCTTAATTTGCATTTCTCTGATTAATAATGACTTGGAGCATCTTTTCTATGACTAGAAATAGTTTCAATTTCTTCATCTGAGAATTGTCTTTCAATCCTTTTGACCATTTTTCAATTGAGAATGGGATTTTTTTAAAATTAGAGTTAATTCTCTATATATTTTGGAAATGAGGCCATCAGAACCTTTGACTGTAAAAATATTTTCCCAGTTTTTGCTTCCTTCTAATCTTGTCTGATTAGGTTTTGTTTGTACAAAAACTTTTCAGTTTGGTATAATCGAAATTTTCTATTTTGTGACGTAATGATTCTAGTTCTCTTTTGTCATAAAACCCCCTTCCACAGGTCTGGAGGTAAATATCCTATGTTCCTCAATTTATTAATAATTTCATTCTTTTGCCTAGGTCATGAACCCATTTTGACCTTATCTTGGGGTTGGGTTAAGATGGATCAATGCCTAGTTTCTGATATTAGTTTCCAATTTTTCCCAGCAATTTTTATCAAACAGTAAGTTCTTATCCCAAAAGCTGGGATCTTTGGGTTTGTCAAAGACTAGGTTGCTATATTTGTTGATGGATTTGTGAATACATCCAGCCATTCTGGAAAGCAATTTGAACACTCAAAAAAGTTATCAAACGTGCAATCCTTTTGATCCAGCAGTGTTTCATTGGGCTTATACCCCAAAGAGGTACTAACGAAGGGAAAGGGCCCAAGTGCCAAAATGTTTGGGCAGCCCTGTTTGAGTGGCTAGAAACTGGAAAATGAATGGATGCCTATCAATTGGAGAATGGTTGAGTAAATTGTGGTATATGAATGTTATGGAATATTATTGTTCTGTAAGAAATTATCAGCAGCATAAATACAGAGAGGCTTGGAGAGACTTACATGAACTGATGTTAAGTGAAATGAGCAGAACCAGGAGAGCATTATACACCTCAAAAAGAATACTGTATGAGGATGTATTCTGATCAAAGTGGATTTCTTCGACAAAGAGATCTAACTCAGTTTCAATTGACCAAGGATGGACAGAAGCAGCTACACCTAAAAAGAACACTGGAAAATGAATGTAAATTTCTTGCATTTTTTTTTTTCTTCCCAAGTTATTTTTACCTTCTGAATCCAATTCTTCCTGTGCAACAAGAGAACTGTTTGGTTCTGCACACATATATTGTATCTAGGATATACTGTGACATATTTAACTTGTATAGGACTGCTTGCCAGCTGGGGGAGGGTGTGAAGGGAAGGAAGGGAAACTTTGGAACAGAAGTGAGTGCAAGGGATAATGTAAAAAATTATCCTGACATGGGTTCTGTCAATGAAAAGCTATAATAATAATAAAAAATAAAGTGAAATAAAATAAAACAATTTTTAAAAAATCACAGGAAAGTAGGATTTGTGAATTAGAAAAGATAAGGAATTCCCAAGAAAGTAGGATTTGTGAATTGGAAATGAAAATGACTCACTAAAAAAAAAAAAAAAAAAAAATAGTGAAATGGAAACAAAAATCCCATAAAGCAAAACAACTCATTTAAAAACTCAATTGGACATATGCAAAAAGAAGTAACAAAAGCTAATGAAGAAAATAACTCATTAAAAATCAGCAATGAACAAAGAGAAATGAATGATTCATTGAGACATCAAGTATCAGTCAAGCAAAACCAAAAAAAAATTAAAAAATTAGAAAAAAAAGTAAAATATCTACTTGAAAAAATGACAGACCTGAAAAATAGATCTAGGAGAGATAATCTGAGGATCATTGAACTTACTGAAAATTATGGTGAAAAAAGAGCCTAGATATTATTTTACAGGAAATCATCAAAGAGAACTACCCAGATGTAATAGAATCAGAAGGTGATATAGGCATTGAAAGAATTCATTGAACACATTCTGCAAAAGATCCTAAAATAAAATCTCCAAGAAATATTGTGGCCAAATTTCAGAACTATCGGACTAAAGAAAAATATTACAAGCAGGCATAAAAAAAAAAAAAAAAAAACTCAAATATCTAGGTGCCACAATAAGTATCACTCAAGATGTGGCTGCTTCAACATTAAAGAATCGAAGGGCCTGGAATCTGATATTCTAAAAGGGAAAAGAACTAAGAATGCAGCCAACAATAAACTACCCAACTAAGCTGAGCATTGTTTTTCTATGGAAGAAGATGAACATTTAGTGAAACAGATGAATTCCAATTGTTTTTGAGGAAAAAACAAGACCTAAACAAAAAAATTGATCAACAACCATAGGACTCAAGAGAAGCAGAAAAGGGTAAAAAGGAACTCTTGAAAACTGTATTTCTGTTGTGAATATACATAAAGACTATGTGTATGATTTGATTTTACTGATATAACATAAAAAAGGAGGTAGAAATGGAAAGGGGGTAATGTCAGAAAAACAGGAATTGGGGGATAAAAAGAGGGAAACTATATCACACAAAGAGCAAAGGAAACCTATCATATCTGAGGGAACTTAGAGAGGGGGAGGAACATTGAGTGAATCTTACTATCATCAGAGTTGGCTCAAAGAGAAAATAATTGACATATTTGTTTTACAGAGAATTTTCTCTCACCTCATTAAAAAGGGGCAAAACAAAAGTGAAAAGGAAAAGAGTGATAAGGGAAAGGTACAAAATAGGGGAAGGGAATCAAAGGGAGGAGAGAGGGATCCTAAAGAGGGCGAGCGACATGACAAAAGTGGGGCCAACAAATTTAATACTGGGAAAGAGTGTTGGGGGGGGGGCAAGAAAAAGAAAAGTCTAATCTAGGGATAATAAGATGGCAGGAAATACAGAATTAGTAATTTTAACCATAAATGTGAATGGGATGAACTCTCCCATTAAGCCGAGGTGGAGAGCAGACTGGATCAGAACCCTACAATATGTTGTTTACAGGAAACACATTTAAAGAAGGGAGATACATACAGAGTAAAGATAAAAGGCTGCAGCAGAATCTAATATGCTTCAGGTGGAGTCAAAAAAGCAGGTGTAGCCATCCTTATTTCAAATCAAGCAAAAGCAAAAAATTATCTAATTAAACAAGATAAAGAAGGAAATTATATCTTGCTAAAGGGTGGCATAGACAATGAAGCAATAAATAAAGTTACCCTTTATTATTTCTTTAATTTCCTCTTCATTGGTGGAAAGTTCTCCCTTTTCATTTTTAAGACTAGTAATTTGATTTTCCTCTCTCTTTTTCTCATCAGATTTACCAAAGTTTTATCAATTTTAATGTTTTTTTTATAAAACCAACTCTTATTTTTATTTATTAGTTCAATAGTTTTTTTTTTCTTTCAATATTATTAATTTCTCCTTTAAATTTTAGAATTTGAAATTTAGTAATTGATTGGGGATTTTTAATTTGGTCTTTTTCTATCTTTTTAAGTTGCAAGCCCAATTCATTGAACTTCTCTTTCTCTATTTATTCAAGTAAGCCTCTAAGGATATAAAATTTCCCTTATTACAGCCAAAGCAGTATCCCACAAATTTTGGTATGATATCTCATCATTGTCATTATCTTGAGTAAAATTATTAATTGGGTCTATAATTTGCTGTTTCACTCAATCATTCTTTAAGGTGAGATTATTTAGTTTCCAATTACTTTTTCGTCTATTTACATCTAACTTTTTGTTGAATGTAGTTTTTATTGCATTGTGATCTGAAAAGAAAGCATTTACTATTTCTGCCTTCCTGCATTTAATTTTGAGATGTTTATGTCCTAATATATGGTCAATTTTTGTGTAGGTTCCATGAACTGCTGAGAAGAACGTATACTCCTTTCTGTCACCATTCAGTTTTTTCCAGAAATCTATCATATCTAATTTTTCTAATATTCTATTTTCCTCGTTAATTTCTTTCTTATTTGTTTTGTGGTTTGATTTATCTAAATCTGAGAGTGCAAGGTTGAGATCTACCACTATTATAGTTTTGCTATCTATTTCTTCTCACAACTCTCCTAACTTCTCCTTTAGGAAGTTAGATGCTATACCACTTGGTGCATATATGTTTAATTTTGATATTGCTTAATTTTCTATAGCACCCTTTAGCAGAATATAGTTTCCTTTCTTATTTCTTTTAATTAGATGAATTTTTGCTTTTGCTTGATCTGAGATAGGGATGGCTACCCCTGATTTTTTGACTTCACCTGAAGCATAATACATTGTGCTCCAGCCTTTTACCTTTACTCTGTATGTGTCTCCCTGTTTTAAATGTGTTTCCTGTAAACAAAATATTGTAGGGTTCTGACTTTTGATCCAGTCTGCTATCCGCGTCCACTTTATGGGAGAGTCCATCCCATTCACATTTATGATTAAAATTACTAACTCTGTATTTCCTGCCATCCTAATATCCCCAGATTATGCTTTTCTTTTTCTTGCCCCCTTTACCCCTTCCCTAGTATTAAACTTATTGGTCCCACTTGCGTCACACAGCTCTCCCTCTTTAGGATCCCTCCCTCCTCCCTTTCAATCTCTTCCCCTTTCTTGTACCCTTCCCTTATTACTCTTTTTCCTTTTCCCTTTTCCTCTCCCACTTTTTAATGAGGTAAGAGAAGATTCTCTGTAAAACAAATATGTCAATTATTTCCTCTTTGAGCCAACTCTGATGAGAACAGAATTTACACAATGTTCCTCCCCTCTAAGTTCCTCAGATATGATAGGTTTCCTTTGCCTCATCATCACATGTAGTTTCCCTATTTTTATCTCCCCTTTTCCCCTTTTCTGACACTATCCCCTTTCTATTTCTACTTCCCTTTTTTATGTTATATCAGTAAAATCAAATTATACATGTGGTTTTAATGTATATCCACAACAGAAATACAGTTCTCAAGAGTTCCTTTTACCTTTTTCTACTTCTCTTGAGTAATGTTATTGGAGATCATTTTTTATTTGTTTAACTCTGGCTTTTTCTTTAGAAACAAATGGAGTTCTTCTGTTTCATGAAATGTCCATCTTCTTCCATGGAAAAAAATGCTCAGCATAGCTGGGTAGTTTATTCTTGGCTGCATTCCAAGTTCTTTTGCCTTTTGGAATATCAAATTCCAGTCCCTTTGATCCTTTAATGTTGAGGCAGCTAGATCTTGCATGACCCTTATTGTGGCACCTCAGCATTCGAATTGTTTTTTCCTGGCTGCTTGTAATATTTTTTTTTTCGTCTGAAAATTCTGAAATTTGGCCAAAATATTCCTCAGAGTATTTTAGGATCTTTTTCAGAAGGTGTCTGATGAATTCTTTCAACGCCTATTTTACCTTCCGGTTCTATTACTTCTGGGCAGTTATCTTTGATGATTTCCAGTAAAATAGTAGCTAGGCTCTTTTTTTTCATCATCATTTTTGGGTAGTCCAATGATCCTCAGGTTATCTCTCCTAGATCTATTTTCCAGTTCTGTTGTTTTTCCAAGTAAATGTTTGACATTTTTTCCCAATCTTTCATTTTTTTGGTTTTGCTTGACTGATTCTTGATGTCTCAATGAATCAGTCATTTCTATTTGTTCAGTTCTGATTTTTAGTGAGTTATTTTCTTCATTAGCTTTTTTATTTCTTTTTGTATATGTCTAATTTAGTTTTTAAATGAGTTGTTTTGCGCTGTAGAATTTTTTTCCATCTCACTAATTTTTTTTAGTGAGTTATTTTGCTCTATAGAATTTTTTTCCATTTCACTAATTTTTTTAGTGAGTTATTTTCTTTTTCCAGTTTATAAATTCTGTTTCCCTGCACTTCTTGGGAGTTTTTTTTTTCTGCCTTTTCCAATTTACATTTCAGGAAGTTGTTGCTCTCTTGCATAGCTTCTCTTTCCTTTCCCCATTTTTCTTCTAGTTGTCTTTTAAGGTTTTTAATAATATCTTCTAGGAGAGCCTTTTGTATTGGGGACCAACAATTGTCTGGAGACTGTCTGCTATTAGTCTTTTCAGGGTTGAAAATTTGCTCTCTTTCTGTATAGAAACTATCAATCTTCCTTTTGATTTTTTTTACTCATTTTATTAAAGCCTCTAGGTTCTGCCTTCAGAGCCAGGAGGTTACCAGCTTCCTCTGCAGAGCAGTGATAGGTGTATGGACGGGTAGTTGTCCCGCCAGCTGGCTACAAAAAGCAGGGAAGTACTGGAGTGCTCTGGGAAAGAGTTCCCCACCGGGAAGTATCTTAGTCCTATAGGGCCAAGCTGGGAAAGTGCCCTGCAAAGAACCCCAGCTGTGTGGGATAATGATTGCCCTGGGGCTAGAGGCTGAGCAGTGAGTTTTACTACTCCAAGCCAAAGCCCCCCCTGGGGCTGTGGGTATTAGCAGGTAAGCAGGGAATGGCCCTGCAGGGACTGGAAGTGTTTCTGCCCCAGCAAGCACAGTCCTGCTGGGGAAGTTCTATTGCCCCAGGCTGAACTCCTCTCTGTGCAGATTAGAAGCTTCCCAGGGCTGTGCCCCCATGCTGTGCAGATTGGTAACTGCCCCCGCAAAACCCCTGAACTGCAGGATGTGGCTGCAGGGCTGTGTTACAGTCTGCCTGAATGAGTCACTTCTGGGTTTGGGTGGTTAAAGCCAGATCTTGTTAGGTTCTGGCATTTTTTAAAGTACCCTCTGTTTTGGGCTTTAATTTCTCTGCCAGTATACTGCTTTGTAATCAAGGCAGAACAGTTAGCCTATAGCAGAGTCATCTCTATAACTTCTCTAGCCACAGAGATCACCCCCACCCCTGGTCTGCTCAGGATGCTTGTCTCTTGCTGGCTAGTCTGTTCCTGACCCCTCAGGACAAACCTTTCCTGGTGGTCTTCCAGATTATCTTCAGCTGGTAAATTGTAGTGCTTCTAATCTTCATGAATTTAAGCAGTGAAGAGCTATTTTTGAGGCTGAATTTAATAGTTGGTTGTGAGGGGAATGAGAGGAGCTTAGAAAGTTGCATGTGCCTTCTCCATCATTTTTTTCCTGGGATTTTTTTAACCTTTTCCAATTCATAAATTATGTTTCCCTGTACTTCCTGGGAATTCTTTACCTTTTCCAATTCATATTGCAGGAAATTGTTACTCTCTTGCATAGCTTCTCTTTCCTTTCCCCATTTTTCTTCTAGTTCTCTTTAAAGGTTTTTAATAGTCTCTTCTAGGAGAGAGTTATGTGATGGGGGCCAGGTAACATTCCCTACTGGGGTATTGTCTGGAGACTATTTGCTATTAGTCTCCTCAGGGTTGCAAACCTGCTCTCTTTCTGTATAGAAGCTATTGATACTCCTTTTGATTTTTTTTACTCATTTTTAAAGCCTGTAGTGTCTCCATTCAGGGGAAGGAGGTTACCAGCTTCCTCTGCAAAGCAGGGATAGGTATATGGACAGCAGCTGTCTTGTGAATGGGCTGCAAAGAGCAGCAAGGTATGGGAGTGCATTGGGAAAAAGTCCCCCCACTCCCCAGGAAGTGATTCAGACCGGGTTAGTACAGGACTGAGCTGCAGAAGTGCCCAGTGAAGAACCCCTGCTGTTTGGATTAGCAATTGCCCTGAGGCTAGAGGCTGAGCAGTGAAAGTTTCACTACTTCAGGCCAAAGCCCACTGTGGGGCTTTGGATATTAGCAGCTGACCAGCAAATAGCCCCATATAGACTGGACATGTTTTTGCCTTGGGAAGCACAGCACTGTGGAAGTTCTATTGCCCCAGGTTGAGCCCCCCACTGTGCAGATTAGAGGCTGCCCTGGACTGTGCCAACCTGCTGTGCAAATCTGTAACTGCCCCAAGGAAAAGCCCTGTACTGCGGAATAGGGCTTCACAGTTGTGCTGTGATCTGTGCTGAATCACTTCCGGTTTGGGGTAGATATAGCCAGATCCTGTTAGGTTCTGGTGTTTTTTAGAGTACCCTCTGTTTTTGCCTTTGATTTCTCTGCTGATGTGCTGTTTTGCAAGCAGAGCAGAGCAATAAGCCTATGCCAGAGTCATCTCTGTAATTTTTCTAACCACAGAGGCCACCCCCTCCCCCGTCTACTTTGTTTTACTTCCCTATTTGTGCTGATCTACTCCAACGCCTCGGGACAAACCTTTTCTGAAGAACTTCCAGATTAACTTCCGCTGATAAGTTGTACTTCTAATCTTCCTGATTTTTATGAGTCAAGTGCTATTTTTGAGGCTGAATTTAATAATTGGTTGTGAAGGTATGAGAGAGCTTAGAAAGTTTTGTGTGCCTTCTCTGACATTTTGGCTCTGCCCCTACATCCTTTGTCTTAATAAGTCCTCATAAAATCCTTCTCCTGAGTTAAAGATTCCCCAATGTAATAGTACATCATTTTCAATAACTAGAGTTTGATGAAATGCAAAAGAAAACACAAAAGTAGAGCTAAATCAAGTATATATCAAAGTGTAACTGTCATGAAGATAGGAAACAGAATTCAAGATGCAAAAGAATTATCCACTATAATTATTCAAGTTATACTTTCTTTATTCACTAAATCAATAAAAAAAAAATCAAAGTGCATAATACTCCAAGTAGGAATAAATTTATTAAGATAGAAAAAAGGGAAATCATTTTATTTTCTAAAATAATATTGTAACTTAATGACCTTTCAAGAATGAAATCATTGTCCTAATCAACCAGTAAAGTTTATATGGCCAGTTGGCATTAAGATTCAGTGTTGGTCTTAGAAGCAGGAAGACTTGAATTGAAATGCTGTCATAGACATTTGCTAGTTATGTGATCTGGGTAAGTGATTTAATTCTGTATAGTTCTGCAATTAATATGTAGTTTTTTTATATATAAAATGAAAATAATTAATGGGACAGGCAAGGTCACTGTGTATTATACCTTACATGTATACCCAGGTGCTTTGCAAGGTGCTTAGCACATAATAAGTTCTTAATAAATGGTTATTGACTGACTAAATGACTAATACATATAGCATAGAAGTAATGAGTCTTATTGACCTGAAAGCCAGCAGTGTCCTTGTTTTTTTCAGGTTATATCTCTTCGGTCTGTTTTGTTTTTTACACTTTAGCACATCAGTTGCCATTACCTTATGCAACTGACCTCATTAATAAATAATTGTATGTCATGGGTAAGATGATTTTCTAAACCAACCTCTTAAAGGAGCAGATTTGAGATTCATTAAGGTATATTTAACCCTGAGTGGGGAAGCAAAATAATTGGTATCGATGAGATAGAAAGCAAGCACCTTGAAGTAGTCTGTCAAGGTTGGAGTTATCTGGGGAAAGTAAACTAGGTAGTATTTGAAATGCATTGGAGTTCTCTGTTGAGGAAGAAGAGGTAGCCTCTGTATATATGAGGCACATCAATTTTTAATGCTGATTTATATTCTGTATTTTCACTCTGTCTTGTATGTAACTACATCAATCTTTTTTGGAAAGAGAAATCGGGTAGATAAAACTATGCATTCAATAATGTATAACTCTGTTCCTTTTATGTTTGCTATTGTAAGCTCACTTGTTACTAAATGATATGTTTTTAATTAGCTTTGTCTGCTTCATATCCAAAAGGCTGACTATGTTTTCTCCCTACAGACCTGTTAGAAAAATGACCTGTTTCAGGTTACTGATCTTCTCTTTCTCTAGGTAGGACAAAAAAAAAAAAAAGGTTCATTCTTCAAATGTTAGACTTCAAACCTCTGCATCTATCAGGTCTAACCCAACTTGCTTCTCTCATCTCTTACCACCATTTAGTTGTTTGGGGACATTTTCTGTAATAATTTCTTTTGCTTTGCTTGATCTTTTTTCTTATCTATACCATCTCCAGATTTTGTCTCATGCCATTACCTATTTCAAATTTTATCCCAGTTCTACTAATTCATTCTTTAAATGTCCTGTTGTACCCATATATTTTTGAAAATTCCTTTCTGGATATAATGGGAGATATAGTGTATGTCAGCTCCAACACTCATGATTCTAATTTTGTCAGTACTTGTTCATATATTTATTTTAATAGTTTTAAAAATAATTTCATGTCAAGAAAAATTGCAGTGTTTATTTTAACAAAATTTTGAGTTCCAAATATTTCTTCCTGGTTATTCCCCTCTTTTCTTCCTTTAATGGAGGCAATTTTGATATGGCTTATACTTGGGCTATCATATACAACATCTATGTTAATCATATTTGTGAAAAAAGAGAAACAGGACAAAGGTAATTATTATTAAAAATAAAATAATAAAACTAGTAAAAAAAGTATTCTTCAATTTCCATTCAGTGTCCTCAGATCATTATTTTCATGTGGATAACATTTGACTTTTTTGAGTTCTTTGTGTTAGACCTGGATCATTGTGTTGCAAAGAAAAGCTGAGTCATTCATAGTTGATCTTCAGAGAGTGTTGCTATTAATGTGTACAATGTTTGCCTGCTTCAGCTTATTTTACTCTGTTTCAATTTATGTGCCTTTCCAGGTTTTTCTAAAATTCCCCTGCCCACCATTTTTTATGGTACAATAATATTACATTACATTCATGTAACAAAAAATTGTTTAGCCATTCTTCAATTCATAAGTATCCCTGCAACTTCAATATTTTGCCAATATGAAAAGGATTGATATATATATATATATATATATATATATATATATATATTTAATTTAAAGGACCCTACCTACCCTTTTCTGATTTCTTTGGGATACAGATTTACTTGTGGTACTACTAGATGCCCTTTGGTCACAATTTCAAATTGCTCTCCAAAATGGTTGAATCAGTTCACAGCTCCACCAACAGTACATTTTTTTGCCCCAGTTTCCCCAGATTTTCTCCAACATTTATCTTTTTTTTCATATTAGTATGATACTTATGAGGGAATATATGAGTTGTTTCAAGTTGTATTTCTATAACTAAAGCATTTATATATATATATATATATATATATATATATATACGAAAAGGCTTTGTTTTCATCTAAAAATTGCCTATTTATATCCTTCAGCCATTTATCCCTGGTAAGTGGTTTGTATTTTAATAAATGTGATCTATTTCTCTATATAATTGCAAAATGAAACCTTTATGTGAGACATATTTTTTTCTTTCTTTTTTTTATTTATCAAAGCTTTTTATTTTCAAAACATATGCAAGGATAATTTATCACCATTGACCCTTGTTTTAATTTCCCCCCTTCCCCTCATCCCCTCCCTTAGATGATAAATAATCCAATATATGATAAACATGGTAAAAGTATATGTAAATCAAATATAGGCATACATATTTATACAATTACCTTGCTGCACAAGAAAAATCTGATCAAAAAAAGAAAAAAAAATGAAAATATAAAATTCAAGCAAAAAACAACAAAAGAAGTGAACATGCTATATTGTGATGCACATCACATTCTCACAGACTTCTCTCTGGGTGTAGATGGCTCTCATTATCATGAAATCATTTGAAATGGCCTGAATCGTGTCATTGTTGAGAAGAGCCACATGAAACACTTATTTTAAAGGATTTTCCCCCACCCTTCTATTTTCCTTCTAATTTTGGTAACAATGGTTTTGTTTGTACAGAAGCCTTTTAACTGAATATAATTAAAATAATATCTTACATTTCATAGTGTTCTTTATCTCTTGATTAGTCGTGAACTTAGAGCTCACTTAATTTCTACTTTAAGAATTTTATACCACTTGGTGCCTATATATTTCCTATTAAATATAGTGTCTCGTATATAGTGTCTATAAGCAGAATGAATTTTTTCCTTATCTTTTTAAAATTAGATATATTTTTTTTTCTTTGAGATCAGGCTTTATACTCTATGGTTTTGTTGTTGTGTTTTGCTTCAGTTGAAGCATATTAGATTTTTCTCCAGTCCTTACTTTTATTCTGTATGTGTGTCTGCTTCAACTTTGTTTCTTGTAAGCAACATATTGTAGGATTCTGTGTTTTATGCATTTTCCTTTCCCCTTCTACTTTATGGAACAGTTCAACCCATTCAAATTTTAATGAGTAGCTATGTATTTCTTTCCATTCTATTTTTCCCCACTTGTCCTATCTCCTTTCTCCCCTCCCTCCTTACCAATTGTTTTTTTATGCTTTTGTCTAATGCCTCTCCAAGTCTGCCCTCTCTTCTGTCATTATGTTCACCCCAAACTTTATCCAATTTCTTCCCTACTTCATTTTCTCTATATGATAAGACAGATTTCTGTATTCAAATAATTGTGTATATTGTTCTCTATTTCAGCCAGTATTTATGAGAGTAAAATTTCAAGAAATATCTATCACCTATTCTCTCACCTTTCCCTCTATTCCAATGTTTGTATTTTTTCATATGAAATATATCACTCCATTCTACATTCCTCTTCCTTCTGTACACAGTGTACTCCTCTTTTTCATCCCTTAATTACTTTTATGTCATTGCCTCAAATTCATCTTATAAACATACATTCTAATGGTATTACTCATACCATTTGTGGTACTGGTTTTTAAAATTACAAATATAATTTTCCTATGTAGGAAAGTACACAGTTTATTTCTATTGAATCCCTTATTTTTTTTTTCTTTTTGTTTTCTCTTTTTAAGGTTCTCTAGGGTCTTGATGTTATCATTTTTTTAAATCAATTCTGATCTTCTCCTTACGAAAACTTAAAATCTTTCTGTTTCATTGAAGACCCATTTTTCTCATTGAAGTATTACTTAAATTTACTGGGTAGGTGATTCTTGGCTGTAGTTCTTGCTCATTTGTATTGTTCAGTGTTGTGCTCCATTACTTCTGATATTTAGATGTTGAAGCTGTAAAGTCTTATGTAATTTGACTTAGCTCCCCAATATTTGAATTGTTTCCTTCTATTTACTTGCAGGATTTTTTTCTTGACCTATCTGTTTTGAAATTCAACTTTAATGAGGCAGAGCCAAGATGGTGGAAAAGGCACACACGGCTTTCTAAGCTCCTCTCATTACTTCACGACCAGCATTAAATCCAGCCTCAAAAGTAGTGCTTAACTGGTAAAACCCATGAAGATTAGAACCACAACAACTCACCAGCCAAAGATAATCTGGAAGATCGCCAGGAAAGGTTTATACTGATAGTCTAGGAACAGACCAGCACATGCAGGGAGAGACTAGCGTCTGGGAGCAGAACAGGGTCAGGGGTGACCTCTGAGGCTAGAGACAACTCTCCCATAGGCTAACTGCTCTGGCTTAATTATAAAGCAGTAAACCAGCAGAGAAATTAAAACCAAAGACAGAGGGTACTCTCTAAAAAATGTGGTCATCACAGAATGTAATGGAATATTGTTGTTCTATGAAATGATGAACGAGATGATTTTAGAAAGGACTTGAAAGATTTATACAAACTGATGATGAGCAAAATTAGTGGAACCAAAAGTATATTGTACACAGTAACAGTATGATCAATTATGAAAAAACTTGGTTCTTCTCAGCAGTTCAGTGATCCAAGCAATCTCAATAAACTTTGGGTAGAAAATGCCATTTACATCCAGAAAGGGAATTATGGAGATTGAATGTAAATCAATAATTGATTTCTTTTTCTGTTTTTTTTTTTTTTAGCTTTCATGGTTTCCCCCCATTGGTTTTATTTTTTCTCCCCAAACATGATTCATAAGAAAATATGTTAAAAAAAAAAAAAACGCACATGCCCAATACACTGAAAATGTTGCTTCTAGATGTAATAGAGACATTTTTAAAAAATCAAGAAATAGAACTCCAGGGAAAATTAAATAAGAACGTGTTTAAGAGGCACAGCCAAGATGATGGAGAAGGCACACAGGAGTTTCTAAGCTCCTCTCATGCCTGAACAACATTAAATTCAGCCTCAAAAATAGTGCTTGACTGGTAAAACCCATGAAGAATATAAGCACAACTCAATAGCCTAATATAATCTGGAAGATCGCCAGGAAAGGTTTGTTCTGAGGGCCTAGGAACAGACCAACGCATGCAGGGAGGGACGAGTGTCTTGGAGCAGACCAGAGGCAGAGGTGACCTCTGAGGCTAGAGACACTCTCCCATAGGCTAACTGCTATGGCATAATTATAAAGCAATAAAGCGGCACAGAAACTAAAGCCGAAAGACAGAGGGTACTCTCTAAAAAACGCCATAATCTAACAAGATTTGGCTTTAACCACCAAAACCGGAAGTGACTCAGGCAGACCCGTAACACAGCCCAGCAGCCACATCCTGCAGTACCGGGCTTTTGTGGGGCCAGTTACTAATCTGCACTGCAGGGGGGCACAGCTTGGGGCAGCCTCTAATCTGCACAAGGCTAGGCTTGGACTGGGGCAAAAGAACTTTCACACCCAATTGTGCTTCCCTGGGCAGGGACACTTCTGGTCCCTAGAAAGTTATTCACTGCTCAGCTGCTAATACCCACAGCCCCAGGGTAGTCTTTGGCTTGGGTAGTAAACTTTCACTGCTTAGCATCTAGCCCCAGGGCAGTCATTAACCCGAACAGCAGGGTTCTTTACAGGGCACTTCCACAGCTCCCCAGTGCAAGCCTGAATTACTTCAGGGAGGAACTCTTTCCCAGAGAACTCCCATATCTCCCTGCTCTTTGTAGCCAGTTGGCAGGACAGCTACTTATCTAGACACCTATCACTGCTCTGCAAAGGAAGCTGGTAACTTACTGGCCCTGAAGGCAGACCCTACAGACTTTAACAAAATGAGTAAAAAAATCAAAAGGACAATCAATAGATTCTATACAGAAAGAGAGCAACTTTTCAACCCCAAGGAGACTAATAGCAGACAGTCTCCAGAAAATTGTTGGTCGCCAACAAAAAAGGCTCTCCTAGAAGAGACTATTAAAAACCTTAAAAGAGAACTAGAAGAAAAATGGAGAAAGGAAAGAGAAGCTAAGCAAGAAAGCAACCACTTCCTAAAGTTTGAATTGGAAAAGGTAAAAAACTCCCAAGAAGTGCAGGGAAACAGAATTTATGAATTGGGAAAGGTTAAGAATTCCCAATAAAGTAGGATTTGTAAATTGGAAAAAGAAAATACTTCACTAAAAGAAAAGAAAAATTAGTGAAATAGAAAAAAATTCCATAGAGCAAAACAACTCATTTAAAAACTCAATTGGACATATAGAAAAAGAAGTTAAAAAGGCTAATGAAGAAAATAAATCACTAAAAATCAGAACTAAACAAATAGAAAGGACTGATTCATGGAAACATCAAGAATCAGTGAAGCAAAAGCAAAAAAAAAAAAAAATAGATATTAGAAAAAAATGTCAAATATTTGCTTGGAAAAACAACAGAGCTAGAAAATAGATTTAGGAGAGATAACCTGAGGATCATTGGACTGCCTGAAAATTAAAGCGTGAAAGAGAACTGCCCAGAAGTAATAGAACCAGAAGGTAAAATATGTGTAGAAAGAATGCATCCAACACCTTTTAAAAAGACCCTAAAATTAAAAACTCCAAGGAATATTATGTCCAAATTTCAAAACTATCAGAATAAAGAAAAAAACATTACAAGCAGCCAGGAAAAAAAAACAATTCAAATACCGAGGTGCCACAATAAGGGTCACTCAAGATCTGGCTGCCTCCACATTAAAGGATTGAAGGCCCTGCAATCTAATATTCTGAAATGCAAAAGAACCTCAATGCAGCCAAGAAAAAACTACCCAGCTAAGCTGAGGATTTTTTTCCCCATGGAAGAAGATGGACATTTAATGAATCAGAGGAATTCCACTTGTTTCTAAGGAAAAAGGCAGAGTCAAACAAAAAAAATTGATCTCAACCATAGGACTCAAGAGAAGCAGAAAAAGGTAAAAGGAACTCTTGAGAACTGTATTTCTGTTGTGGATATACAAAAAGTCCACATGTATAAATTGACTTTACTGATACAACATAAAAAAGGGAAGTAGAAATGGAAAGGGGGTAGTGTCAGAAAAAGAGAAAAGGGGAGATAAAAAAGAGAAACTACATGTGACAATGAGGTAAAGGAAACCTATCATATCTGAGGGAACTTAGAGAGTGGGAGGAACATTGTGTGAATCCTACTCTCATCAGAGTTGGCACAAAGAGAAAATAATTGATATATTTATTTTACAGAAAATCTTCTCTCACCTCATTAAAAAGTGAGAGAGGAAAATAAAAAAAAAGTAATAAGGGAAGGCTAAAAGAAAGGGGAAGGGATTCAAAGGGAGGAGTGAGGGATCATAAAGAGGGAGAGCAGTGTGACACAAGTGGGGCTTATAAGTTTAATACTAGGGAAGAGGATAAGGGGGGGAAGAAAAAGAAAAGCACAGTCCATGGATATTATAATGACAAAAAATACAGAATTGGTACTTTTTACCGTAAATGTGAGTGGGATTAATTCTCCCATAAAGCAGAGGCAGACAACAGACTGGATCAAAAGTCAGAACCCTACAATATATTGTTTACAGGAAACACATTTAAAACAGGGAGATACATAAAGAGTAAAGATAAAAAGCTGGAGCAGAATGTATTATGCTTCAGGTGAAGTTAAAAAATCAGAGGTAGCCATCCTTATCTCAGATCAAGGAAAAGCAAAAATTGTTCTAATCAAAAGAGACAAGGAATGAAACTATATCTTGCTAAAGGGTACTATAGACAATGAAGCTATATCAATACTGAACATATATGCACCAAGAGGTATAACATCTAACTTCCTAAAGGAGAAGTTAAGAGAGTTGCAAGAAGAAATAGACAGCAAAACAATATTAGTGGGAGATCTCAATCTCGTACTCTTAGAATTAGATAAATCAAACCATAAAACAAATAAGAAAGAAATAAAAGAGGAAAATAGAATATTAGAAAAATTAGATATGATAGATATTTGGAGAAAACTGAATGGTGACAGAAAGGCATATGACAGCAGTTCATATACAAAAATTGACCATATATTAGTACATAAAGACCTCAAAATTAAATGGAGGAAGGCAGGAATAGTAAATGCTTTCTTTTCAGATCACAATGCCATAAAAACCACATTCAACAAAAAGTTAGGGGTAAACAAATCAAAAAGCAATTAGAAACTAAACAATCTAATCTTAAAGAATGATTGGGTAAAACAGCAAATTATATACACAATTGATAATTTCACTCAAGATAATGACAATAATGAGATATCATACCAAAATTTGTGGAATGCAGCCAAAGCGGTAATAAGGGGAAATGTTATCACCTTATTGTTGGAGGATTACTTGAATAAAATAGAGAAAGAAGAGATCAATGAATTGGGCTTGCAACTGAAAAAAACTAGAAAAAGACCAAATTAAATGCCCCCCCAATCAAATACTAAACTTAAAATTCTAAAATTAAAAGCAGAAATTAATAATATTGAAAGTAAAAAAATAACTATTGAACTAATAAATAAAATAAGAGTTGGTTTTATGGAAAAGACAATAAAAAAGATAAGCCTTTGAAGTAAATCTGATTAGAAAAAGGAGAGAGGAAAATCAAATTATTAGTCTTAAAAATGAATCCAACAATGAAGGGGAAATTAAAGAAATTATAACAAGTTACTTTGCCCAACTTTATGCCAATAAATTTGATAACCTAAGTGAAATGGATGACTACCTCCAAAAATATAGGCTTCACAGATTAACAGAGGAGGAAGTAAATTGCTTAAATAATCCCATTTCAGAAAAAGAAATAGAACAAGCTATTAATCAACTCCTTAAAAAAATTCCCAGGAATAGATGTATTTACATGTGAATTCTATCAAACATTTAAAGAACAATCAGCCTCAATTCCTTTTATGACATAGACATGGTACTGATACCTAAACTAAGTAGGTTGAAAACAGAGAAAGAAAATTATAGACCAATCTCCCTAATGAATATTGATGCTAAAATCTTAAATAAGATATTAGCAAAAAGACTACAGAAAATCATCCCCAGGATAATACACCATGACCAAGTAGGATTTATACCAGGAATGCAGGGCTGGTTCAATATTAGGAAAACTACCAGTATAATTTGCCATATTAATAACCAGTTTAACAAAAAACATACAATCATATCAATAGATGCAGAAAAAGCACTTGATAAAATCCAACATCTATTCCTATTAAAAACACTTGAGAGTATAGGAATAAATGGAATTTTCCTTAAAAAATCAGTAGCATCTATTTAAAACCATCAGTAAGCATCATATGTAATGGGGACAAACTGCAACCATTCCCAATAAGATCAGGAGTGAAACAAGGTTGCCCACTATCACTGTTGCCATTCAATATTGTATGAGAAATGCTAGCTTTGGCAATAAAACTTGAGAAAGAGAATAAAGGAATTAGAGTAGGCAATGAGGAAACCAAATTATCACTCTTTGCTGATTATGTGATGGTATACTTAGAGAACCTCAGTGATTCTACTAAAAAGTTATTAGAAACAATGCACACCTTTAGCAAAGTTGCAGGATACAAAATAAACCCACATAAGTCATCAGCATTCTTATATGTCACTAACAAAATCCAACAGTTGGAGCTACAAAGAGAAATTCCTTTTAAAGTAACTACTGATAGTATAAAATATTTAGCAATCAATCTGCCAAGGGAAAAATCAGAAACTTTATGAGCAAAACAACAAAACATTTTCCACACAAATTAAGTCTGATCTAACCAACTGGAAAAATATTAAATGCTCTTGGATAGAGTGAGAAAATAGAATAAGGATGACAATACTATCTAAACTATTGTGTTTATTTAGCTCTATACCAATCAGACTCCCAAAAAACTAACCTAGAAAAAATAACAATAATGTTTATATGGAAAAACAGATGGTCAAGTATTTTAAGGTAATTAATGAAAAAAAATTCAAATGAAGGTGGCTTAGCTGTACCAAATCTGAAATTATATTATAAAGCAGCAGTTACCAAAACCATTTGGTATTGGCTAAGAAATAGACTAATTGATGAGTGGAATAGGTGAGGTTCAAAGGACAAAACAGCCAATAACTTTAATAATCTAGTGTTTGACAAACTCAAAGGCCCAAGTTTTTGGGATAAGAACTCACTATTCGACAAAAATTGGTGAGAAAATTGGAATTTAGCAGAATACCATATTGGTATCTGGCTATTTGGTATTGGAATTTAGCAGAAACTAGGCATAGACTCACATTTAACCCTGTACTCCAAAAAAAGGTCAAAATGGGTTCATGATCTAGGCATAAAGAATGAAATTATAAATAAATTGGATGAGCCTAGTATAGCTTACCTCTCAGACCTGTGGAAGAGGAAGGGATTTATGACCAAAGAAGAACTAGAGATCATTATTGATCACAAAATAGAAAATTTTGATTATGTTAAGTTGAAAAGTTTTTGTACAAACAAAACTAATGCCAACAAGATTAGAAGGGAAGCAATAAACTGGGAATCATTTTTACAGTCAAAGGTTCTGATAAAGGCCTCATTTGCAAAATATATAGAGAATTGTCTCTAATTCATAAGAAATCCAGCCATTCTCCAGTTGATAAATTGTCAAAGGAAATGAACAGACAATTCTTGGATGAAGAAATTGAAACTATTTCTAGCCATATGAAAAGAGGCTCCAAGTCATTATTAATGAGAGAAATGCAAGTTAAGACAACTCTGAGATACCACTACACACCTGTCAGATTGGCTAGAATGACAGAGAAAGATAATGCCCAATCTTGGAGGGGATATGGGAAACTGGGACACTGATACATTCTTTGTGAAATTGTGAATACATCCAGCCATTCTGGAGAACAATTTCGAACTATGCTCAAAAAGTTATGAAACTGTGCATATCCTTTGATCCAACAATGTTACTACTGGGCTTATATCCCAAAGAGATTTTAAAGACGAGAAAGGTCAAAAGGACCTAACAACCTTATGTGCAAGAATGTGCACTACTCTTTGTAGTGTCCAGGAAGTTGAAACTGAGTGGATGCCCATCAAGTGAAGAATGGCTGAATAAATTGTGGTATATAAATATTATGGAATATTATTGTTCTATAAGAAATGACCAACAGGATGATTTCAGAAAGGCCTTTGAGAAACTTACATGAACTGATGCTGCGTGAAATGAGCAGGACCTGGAGATCATTATATATTTCAATAACTTCTATATGATGATCAATTTTGATGGATGTGGTCCTCTTCAACAATGAGATGAACCAAATCACTCCCAATAGAGCAGTAATGAATTGAACCAGCCACACCGAGCAAGATGATTATGAACCACTACATAGAATTCCCGGTTCCTCTATTTTTGTTGCCTACATTTTTGATTTCCTTCACAAGCTAATTGTACACTATTTCAAAATCCAATTATTTTTGTACATCAAAATAGCTATATCGACATGTATATATGTATATGTATATATATATATACATATATGTATGCATTTACATAGATAGATAGAAAGATACATGGAGGGGAAAAGTTGGAACAAAAGGTTTTGCAATTGTCAATGCTGAAAAATTATTCATGCATTTATCTTGTAAATAAAAACTATAATAAAAAATAAAGAAATAAAGTCAGATGTATACTCTTAAAATGTTTTAATTGCCATCTCTATATAACAAAAACATAAATTAACTTTATATGTATTCGCTGATTTGAGGCCATATTAGTTAAAGGCTAACAGTATCCATTGCTTTCTCATTAGAGAATATTCACATTTATCAGATAGATAGAATTATGGGTGAAAAATTAACTTTTTTAGTATAACAAAATTGATTTTTATTAACAAAATCAGTGCAGATAAAATGAAAGGAGTTGATCTTTCCATCAGATTTCTTTAATTTAAGGGCATATATAAAAGATAAATATTCATTAATGTAAATGCATACCATTCTCCAATAAATAAATGATTAAAGGATGTGAACTTGATTTCAAAATAGTCAAATGATAAACAAGAAAATTTTAAATTAGGATCAATGAGATATATGTAAATCTTTGGATCATATACATCATACTCCTAAAATAATTTTTAAAAAGGAAAATTACAATTATTGGAAATATTGAAAGGCACTAGTTGTCTAAATATTTTAGAAGGCAAGTAGGAAGTAAATAGAAATCCACATATCCTTTGTCACAATAATTTTTTACTTGTCTTATACATCAAAGAGAATAAAGATAAGGGAAAAAGGCCTCATAGATACAATATTATTTATAGTGGTAGCTTTTTGTTGTTGTAGAATAACTGGAAATTAAGTGAATGCTCATCAAATGGAAAACTGCTGAACAAATAATGGAATGAAATATTATTGTGTTGTAAAAACAGATGAAATAAATAATTTCAGAAGAAACTAGAAAAATACAAATTACATGATAACAACTAGGTGAACAATTTATACTAAGTATAACAACATTCATTTTAAAGATGAAAAATAATTGAAACACTTTAAAATTCTGATCATAAGCTGTGAGTCCAGAATAATTTGGGTGAAATATGTCACCCCTTGATAAAAGTGTAAGTAGTTTAATAAAAGAAAGAACTATACATTCCAGACTTATCCAATATGGAAATTTGTTTTGCAGAATATGTAGACAGGCTTTGAGGCATATTTTCTAGATTGACTGAATTGGGAAGTCAATAGGAAATTATTAATTTAATAATATCTGAAATTTTTAAAAATCACTTACCCTGAAAAAGAGAATAAATTTCTAAAATACATTGAAGCAACAAATGGACACAGACAACAAAGTATTGAAATTCCATGATAAATTCAAAGTATGCTTAGACACTAAAAGTAGAATGTACTGTATACTAATAATCTCATATGAACTCTTGTGTTCTTTTTAACGTGTTATGTTCTTATTTGGTAAATTCTTTTAAAGTTCATAATAAAAAATACAAACAAGAAAAAAAAATTAAGACAGCAGAACTGAAAGACAGAATCAAGGTGGCAGAGAGAAGCTATGATATTGTCTGAGATCCCCATAACTTCCCTTAGAATAAATGCTAGATCAAACATTTGAATGGATTGTGGAATGACAGAACCCATAAACATTCAGAATTTAATAATTTTTTCAGCTTAAGATATTGTGGAAGGACTAGGAGATGTATTTCTCAATTGTATAAGGAGGAAAGTGACCCAGCACAGATATAGCCTGGGGAGCCTAGCATGGAGAGGCTGGTGAAGAAAATCTAATGTGAAGCTCTTAGACTAAGTAGAATTTTGTTGCTTATCCTGTCTTAGTTAAAAAATGTGCATGAATCAGCAGGCTTGCATGAGACCTCCAACACAACTATAGAAGGCAAATTGTTAGTTTTCCAACCTAGGATAAAAGGCAGGAATTGGCCAGAATAACCCACAGCAATGAGAAAGCCCCACTGAATGGAAAAGTCAGTGAGAAACCGCTGTTATCAAAAGAAGCTTGGGATGATTTCCCCTGTACTGTAGGGGTAGAGATTAACTTTTTAAAAGTGAGCAAAAAAGCAAAAAGAACTTTGACTAACTGTGGAAACAAATCTAGAAGAGAATAATAATAGCAAAATGCCTATAGGTGAAACCTCAAAGGAGAATATGAATTTCTCACAAGCTCAAAAGGCTCTCAGAAAAATTCTAAAAGAGTCTTTAAAAAAGAGAGAAGAAAAATGTGGAAATGAATTGAGAACTAAACAAGAGAGTTGTGAATTTTTTTTTTGGGGGGGGGAAGCCAATAGCTTGGAAAAGTAAGCAGACAAATCTCAGAAAAAAAAAAAAACTACTAAAATTGATTTGGTGAAATGGAGAAAATTAAACTGAAAAAACAAGTCTCAAAAATAAATTTGGTAAAATAGGGGAGGAGGGGAGTTCCTTAAAATTTGGTGGAATGGGAAAAAAAATTCACAGATCAACACAACTCCTTTAAAAGTACAATTGGCCAAATGCAAAAGAAGGTTAAAAACTGAGTAAAGAAAATTAATTGGCTAAAAATTAGAATTGTAAAAGTGGAAGACTCAATCAGACATTAAGAATCAGTTAAACAAAAGCAAAAGAACAAAAAAAAAATAGAAAAAAAATGTAAAATACCTATGTGGAAAGATAATTGATGTAGAAAATCAATCCAGGAAAGATAATCTAAGACTTATTGAACTAGCTGAAATCCAAAATTAAAGAAAAACCCTAGACAACACATTTCAAGAAATCATGAAGGAAAACTGTTCTGATATTTTGCACCAAGAGGATAAAATAGTCAATGAAAGAATTGACTGACTCCAAGGAAAGAGATCCCAAAATGGAAACTCAAAGTTATATTGTAGCTAAATTCTATCAGATTAAAGAGAAAATACTGAAAACAGTCAGAAAGTAACAATTCAAATACCAAGTAGCCACAATCAGGATTACGCAAAACCTAGAAGTTTTTGAAATAAATCATCAGAAGGCCTGCAATATCATATTCCCGAAGGCAAAAAGGCTTGAACTACAACCAAGAATCAACTACCAAGAAAAATTGAGCATTACCTTTATTGGGAAAAGATAGACATTCAATGAAATAAGGGGGTTTCAATCATTTCTGATGAAAAAACCAGAGCTGAACAGAAAATATGATCTTTAAATACAAGATTCAACAAAAGCATAAAAAGGTAAGCAAGAAAAAAGATATATTTTCTAAAATTTACATACCAACATAGGAAGATGAAACTTGTAATTCTTAAGAACTGTAACTTTATTAGGGCAGTTATAAAGGGTATATCTAGCCAGAGGATGTCAGTATAAGTGGGCCTTTAATGGGGTTGGGATATGAAAAAAGATGTGATATAAAAAAGAAAGGGGTGGGAAAGGTATTGTACTTTGAAAAGAAAAAAGGGGAGGAAATGAGGTATGAAAAGGTACAATAATCTTATTATAGCAGAGGTAAAGAATGGAGGTGGATGAGCATTATTCGAATGTTAATCTTACTGGATTTGACTCAAAAAAGGAAATGTATATGTGTGTGTGTGTGTGTGTGTGTGTGTGTGTGCGCGTGCACACGCACACACACACACACACACACACACTTTGTTTGATATAGAAATTTGTCTCATCCTATAGGGAAAGAGTAGGGGGAAGTGAAAGGAAGGGAGAGGGTAATACAAAAGAAGGAAGAAGTAAAAGGGAAAAGTGATAAGAAGGGGGGCTAGTAAAAGGAAGGTCAGATTGAGAGAAGCTGGGATCAAAACCAAAATATTGATGAAAAAGGAAAGGAACAAATGAAAAAGAAAAGTAAAAACAGGAAAATAGGATGCTGGGAAATACATTTCGTCATCTTAAATATGAATGCGAAAGGGATAAATTCTTCCATAAAATGGAAACAGAAGAATGGATTAATCAGAGTCCTACTCTATGTTGTTTACAAGAAACACATTTGAAGCAGAGAGATACATACAGAATAAAGGCAAAATGCTGGACCAGAATATGTAATGCTTTAGCTGAAATAATTTCAGACCAAGTAAAACCAAAAATAGAACTACTTAAAAGAGATAAGGGTAGAAAATACATCTTGCTCAAGGTACAATAGACAATGACATAGTAACAATATTAAACATATATACACCAAGTTTCTAATTTAAAAATCTAATCATGAAAATCAGTGGGTCAAACAATATATTATAGAAAAAAATCAAAAAATTTCATCCAAGAAAATGGCAATTATTAAGCATTATAGAAAAATTATGGGTGTAGTCAAAGTAGTTCTTAGGGAAAATTTTATGTCTAAAGATGCTTTCATGAATAAAACAGAAAACAAGGAGATCGATGAATTGAGCATGCAGCTAAAAATCTAGGGAAAAAAAATGAAAAATTAGAAATTCTAAAAATAAAGTATCCCAATAGTCCCATTTTAGAAAAAGAAATTGAACAAACATCAGTGAACACATTAAGAAAATATCTCCAGGGCCAGGTGGATTTATAAGTGAATTCTGTCAAACATTAAAAGAGCAATTAATTCCAATGCTATATAAATTATTTGGAAAAATAGGTGAAGAAATCCTACCAAATCCCTTTTATGACACAGATATTTTGCTGATAACTAAACCAGAATGGACCAAAACAGAGAAAGAAAATTATAATCCAATTTCCCTAATGAATATTGGTGAAACAATCTTAAATAGAATATTAGCAAAGAAATTACATCAGTTTATCACGAGGATAATACACTATGATGAAATGAGATCTATGTCAGGAATTCAGTAATACAAGTCTGGTTCAATAACAGAAAAACTATCTACACAATTAACTATATCAATAACAAAAATTCCAGAAATTATATGATTATTGCAACAGATAAAGAAAAACCAATTGACAAAGTATAACATTCTTGATCATTGTCTATGTGCCTTGTATACTTAATATATTCCACTGATCATCTACTCTGTTTCTTAGTTCTTACCAAAAGGTTTTGTTGACTACTGCTTTATAATATAGCTTGAAGTCTGATCAATGATCATAGTTATCTGAGAAAACTAGAAAATAGTATGACAGAAACTAGACATTGACCAACATCTAACACCCTATACCAAGATAAAATTGAAATGGGAAAAATCAAAGGTATTTCTAATCACATGAAAAAATGTTATGAATCATTGTTGATTAAAGAAATAGGAATTAAGATAAGTTTTAGATATACTTTAGATATACTACAGTTAGCAGATTGGTTAAAATGACAGGAAATGATAATGATAAATATTGAGAGGGTTTTGGGAAACCTGGTATACTAATACATTACTGGTGGAGTTGTGGAATGATCCAACCATTTTAAAGAATAATTTGGAATTATGCCCATAGGCTATAAAACTATGTATATTCTTTGTTCTACCAGAACAACGATTGACTCTATACCCCAAAGAAATTATAAAAGAGGAAATATCACCCACATGGACAAAAATGTTTGGAGCAGTTCTTCTTATAGTGGCAAGGAATTGAAAACTGAGTGGATGCCAAATCAATTGGGGAATGACTGAATGAATTGTGGTATGTTAATGAAATGGAATGCTATTCTGTGAGAAATTATGGACAGACTAATTCAGAAAAGCTTTGAAAGACACACATGAACTGATGCTGAGTAAAGGAAACAGAAGTACAAGAACATTGTACACAGTAACAGCCAGATTTTATGATGATCGACTATGACAGACTGAGCTCTTCTCAGCAGTACAATGATCCAAGACAATTCCAATAGACTTTGAATGGAAAATGGCAATCATATCTAGAAAAAAAAAAAACAACTATGGATATTGAATACAGATCAAAGCATAATATTTTCACATTTTTGTTTGTTTACTTTCTCATGTTTTCATTTTCTTTTTGACTGATTTATAGTGCACAGCATAACAAATATGGAAATATGTTTAAAAGGATAACATAGGTTTAACCTATATCAAGCTGCTTTCTGTCTTGGGGAAGGGAGAGGTAAAGGAGAGAGGGAAACTTTTTGGAACACAAAGTTTTTCAAAAATGGATGTTGAAAACTATCTTTATATGTATTTGGAAAAACACTAAAAATAATATTAACCAAAAAACCAAAATTACATAATTAAGAAAGATAGCAAATCTATATAAAATCTATACCATTTACAATATTTTTTATTTATAAAAAGACTTTTATAGAACCTTACTATTTATAAACTACTTTCATCTACATTATTGCACAGGTTTCTCTTCTTCCAGGAAGTAGCATAAAGTAATGGATAGAGAGATAGGTTTGAAGTAAGGGATACTCAGTTCAAACCTCACTTCTGACTCATACCTAATGTTTGACTCTGGGCCAGTCACTCTAACTTTATGCAATTCTCTAATTCTATAAGTTGCAGAAAAGTGTCAGTTTGTATTGTGAAGTGTTTTCTCTCCTGGAACTTCTCTATAGTAATGTAATCACAGGATCAGTGACTATCTTGCACATATATGATTTTAATTGTTCCTCTCAACAATGTTACCAGACTTTATTATTCTAATTCTAAAGGATAAGGAAAAAGAGACACAGAAAGATTAAACAAGAGACTACATTTTCAGTTTCTCACTATGCTCCTGATTTTTTCTCAGTATGCACCTTATTCATAAGTTTTTTTTTTTAATGCTAAAGATCTTCTTTTCAACATCAAAAGGTGTCCCACCCTATATCAGTTGTTCTATAAATTTACATTCAAAAGCTATTAGAAAGTTGTTAATTATCTACATGATTTAGAATTTTATTTATCATAACATGTTTCAAAAATTACTTATGCATAAGTATATTGTGAATACACGAACATATAACTATTCAATCAATAAAAAGTTATAAGTGCTTAATTATTGGTTCATATATTAAGTCACAAATCCTTTGATTTAATATTCTGTACCCAGGTAGTCTGGCAACATCTTTTCTTATCATAAGTCCCTTTTATTTCTGACCCTAAATTTCCTCATCTGTAAAATGAGCACATTGTACTAGTTGATCTCTGAGATTACTTATAATTTTTTACATTATATGAATAGTTAATTGTAAGGAGTAAATGACATTTGACTAAAAACGATAACAGGCTACCAATAGCAGTATGTTCACAGGGCAGTGATGTTACCCAGTGCCAGCTGTGACAGGCCAATTAGCAAAGAAAGACATTGAAAGTTATATTAATTGAACATTTGCTGCCCAAGGGTCTGTAATCTTTTGTTTCTTTTCTTATGATACATTGCTTCAAACTACTTTTATCTAGTGGTAAAATAAAGACTTTAACCTTCATCTCTAATATGATATTATGATACCACAAGAGCAGTGAACTTTAGCAATAATTCTAGTTTGGGCAATTTTGTTAGGTCACCATGGATCACTTACTGTGACCATATTACAAATGTTGCCCCAACAATAACAACAATGGGGAAAAAACAGTTCTAGAGAAGCACCTGATTTGTCAATCTTCACATCTTACTGAGCCATCCTTTTATTTATTTAAGTATTAAGACCTATTACTAAGATTTTAGACCTAAAATAATTAATAATAACCTTGCTTTCATTGACTGCTAATGTTTCTCATATGAAGCAGTATTGAGCTCTTTGAAAATAGCATAAATATCTTCTGGGTATACTTTTTGGACAAATTTTAAAAATCAGGGCAGGAAAATTCCCATCAAGAGTTGCAGTTCCTAAAGGTAGTTGAACAGAACAACATTGCACCAACCTGAAATTAACATGGAGATTTGTCCTCTCAAATTGGAATCGTTAATTAGAATATTCAGGTAAGAGAGAGATGCAATATATAGATTCATCAAAGCCCAGAGTCTCAATGGTATATTTTCCCAAAAATTAAATGCAAGAGGCAGAGCCAAGAAGATGTGGCATTAGAAAGTACTACTGAGCTCTCTTCTTTGGTTTTATGCATGAGATTAATTCAAGTTTGAATTATCAGGGGAAAATTACAGTGACGTTTTCCCCATATAATAGCAACAGAGGTAGAAAGGGAGGTCTCTAGGCTCTACAAACAATATCTAATGAAAAGCACATTGCAGAAATCATTTTAGTCTGGGAATTAAATGGGAAACAAAGATGTGAACAAAGGCAAAACAGGATCCTAGACCTACCCTGAACTACACAATCATGTTTTGGCTGCAAAACCAGATACCAACTGTAAGTTCTGTCTTTCACTACCAGATTGTCTCTCAAAGATCCAATGACTGAGAAGAATACCTATTGGTGGAAATGTTGTTCCAAGATGAGAGGTGGTCATGGACCTAACCTATGTACCAAGCAAGGAACAATTTCAGAAGCAATCAGTTGCTATGTGGTTCTTCTCCCAATTCAATTTCAATCTCCAGCCAATTCTAAATGGAAAAAGCCTGAGCATAAATCCTAGACCAAAGAAAAAGGTTCTGTTTCTGTGAACCAGAAGAGTTTTCCATGTAGATTATCATCTGAATCCAACAGCTTTTACTTTCTGGGTGACTATGATGAGTGCACAGATTTATTGCTCAAATTTAACTCAAAGTGAGGAGCTAGCAGAGCTCAGGCAAGGATAATAGTGATTATGTGTTGCCATGCATTGAGGCACATTGGAGCTAATGAAAGCTTATAGGAACTCAGCTTCAGTTATATCTAATATTTGGGAATCATATAACATAATATATGTCATCAAGTGAATATTAGGACTACCTCATATATTCCCAACAGAAGTGTACAGAGAGTCTGATGTATTAAAAGCAGAAAGCAAGATAATTATTGAAATAATCTGTTTGTAAACCCTGAAAGAAATCCTACAAGAAAAACACTATGAAACTTAAGAGCTAAATTCCAGATCATTAAGGTCAAAGTGAAAATGTTACAAGTGGCCCGAAAGAAATAATTCATGTGTGGAGGAACCACAGAGAAGATTATCTAGAACTTATCAGCTTTTACAATAAAGGATCTGAGGGTCAGGAATACCATATTCCAGATAACAAAGGAGCTTAGAATCAAGGAAGAATCATTTACCCAGGAAGATTGAGCATAAACTTTCAGGAGAGATCAACATTCAACAAACTAAGGGACATTCAGCAAATTCAGCATTCAGCATTAAAAGACCAAAACTAAACAGAAAATTTAATTTTAAAATACAAGTCTCAAGATAGGATAAACAGGTTAATAGGATATTAAAAAAAATGTTGTATAAAGGTTAAACTGTTTACATACCTACCTGAGAAAATGATATTGTATATTTCATAGGGCAGTTAGAAGAGGGGATACATAGAAAGAGAACATAGATATAAGTAGATTTTAGTTTAATGATATAAGGAGGAAAGACGTTAAAGTATGGGGAAAAAAAAGGTAAAATGGGTAAATTAAATCATATAAAGAGGCACAAACTATGTATTACAGTAGAGGGAGAGAGGAGGATAAGCATTATGTGAAGATAAATGCCATCAGATTTGGCTCTAAGAAGAAATAATGTACATAGCCATTTGGGAAAAGAAATTTATTTTATCCTACAACAAAGTAAGAGGAGAAGGATGAAAGAAAAGACAGGGCATGAGTATAAGGGAGGGCAGAAAAGAAGAAAAAAACATAATGTAAAAGAGGATATTATAGGAGAAAGAGGAGACTGAGGGATGGAGTGATCAGAAACAAAACACTAGTCAGGAGGAGAAAGGCAGAAAGAGGAGAGTATAAATAAGAGGAACACAAGTATGGGATCATGAGTGTTAATGTGAATGTGATGAACTGTCCCATAAAATAAAAGTAGGCAGTAGAGTGAATTAGAAACATAATCCTACCATATGCTGTTTACAAGAAACATATCTGATAGAGAGGCATTTATACAGAGTATATGCAAAAGAGTAAAAAATAATATATTATCTTTTACCTGAAGGGAAAAAATACGGTTAGCAATCCTAGCAAATTTGAAAAGATAAAAAAGTACCTTAGAAAATGTAGAGATGTTAGAACTCAGGAGAAAATTGAATGAGAATAATAAAAAAAATTTGCTTTGCTCATCAGTACATGACATCTACACAAAGAATAACTATGTATTTGAGTATAGTCTCCCTGTGCTGGTGCACTCTATGCGCCAGAGAATATGTGGGAGGAAATAAACTAGAAAAAGTCTGCTTCAATTGGAAACAAGGAGGCAGCCTAACACAAACAGCTGATCACAAACACCAGCACAGACAGCACAGTGTCCCCGGGGTTGCTGACTCAACGTGGTGGTACAAACTCCATGTGGCAGAGACTCTATGGGGAGGAATCTGCAGCACTTTTGGCCACTTTGTCCTAGTTGCAAGCCTGTAGATCAGCGCACAAATTATAAAACATCCAACACAAACACAAAAGTGAACCCCAAAATGCCAGAATCTCACCGAACATGGACATGTTCCACTCAGCACTAGTAGTGAATCACTATTGACGCAGCATAGCTGCAGGCCACTTGGAAAACCTTCCCCCCAACCGTCAAGGCAAACCTTAACTTTAAAAATGGAGTAAAAAAATAAAGAGGACTCTGATGATAAGCAGTTTTTATGGTAAAAGAGAACAGATTTCAAACCCTGAGGAGACTAAAGGCAGATTATCTCCAGATGAAGCCACAAAAGGCAATATAACCTGGTACTCATCACACAGGCTCTCCTAGAAGAAATTTAAAAAGGATTTTAAAAGAGAGGGAGAAGAAAAATGGGGAAAGAAAATGAAAAAAATTTCAAGAGGGTTTGGAAAAGGCAACACAAAAACTACCTGAAGAAAATTCACTACAAAACAGACTTAGTGAAATGGAAAAAACATATAACTCATTAAAAGATAGATTTGATAAAGTGTGAAAAAAGAAAACAACTCCCAGAAAAAAAAATGAAATTTGTAAAACAGAAAAAGAAAAGTGCCTAAAAAACAGAATTTGTGAAATGAAAAAAAAATTTCATAGAACAAAACAACTCATTAAAAACTCAGTTGGACAAATACAAAAAGAATTTTTAAAAGTTAAGGAATAAAATAATTCACAAAAATTCAGAATTGAACAAATGGAAATGAATGAATCCATGAGACAATCAGAATCGGTCAAGCAAAACCAAAAAAAAAAAAAAAGAAAAAAATTAAAATACCTATTTGGAAAAACAACTTACTGGGAAAATAGATTTAAGGGAAACAATCTAGAAATTATTGGACTCCCTAAACTACATGATGAAAAACAAGCCAATATCTTTCAGGACATCATCAAAAAGAATTGTCCAGATATCATGGAAACAGAAGGTAAAATGACCATTGAAAGAATTCACCAAATGCCTCCTGAAAGAGACCCAAAAGTTAAAACTGTAAGGAGTACTGTGGCTAAATTTGAAAACTATCAGGCCAAATAAAAATATTATAATCAGCCAAAAAGAAACAATTCAAATACCATGGAGCTACAATAAGCATTACTCAGGACCTAGCAGCTTCCACTTTAAAAGATCAATAGGCCTGAAATCTGATATTCCAAAAGGAAAGGAACTTGGAAAGCAGCCCTGAATAAATTACCTTGCTAAACTATTTTTTTTCAGAGAAGAAGATGGGCATTCAATGAAACTGGTGAATTCAATTTATTTGTATGGAAAAGATGAGAACTAAATAAAAATTTTGATGTCCAAATATAGAACTCAAGGGAAGCATAAAAAAGTAAAAAGAAAAAAAAAACTCTTGAGAACTGTATTTCTGTAATGGGTATATATTGAGAGTGCATGTATAATCTAATTTTATTGCTATAATATAAAAAAAACTAGAAGTGGAAAGGGTATGGTAACAAAGAAGAAGGGGAAAGTAAAGATAAAATGAGGGAAATTACATCTCAGGAGGAGGCAAAGAAAACATATTATAATTGAGGAAACGAAGGGAGGGTGACAAATATTGTGTGAATCTTACTCTCTTAAGATTTGGCCCAAAAAAAGAATATTAGATATATTTGGTTTCACCAAGAAACATCTCTCATCTTATAGAAAAGTGGGAGGGGAAATGGATAAAGGGAAGCAGTAGGCTAAATAGAAGGGAAAACAGAAATAGTAGGGGAAAAGTATAAGAAAGGGGTACATTCTCTAAAGGAGATGGTCTGCTTGAGGCAAGTAATGCTCATGAAAAGCATACTGGTGAGGAGGGAAAGGGGAAAAGGAAAGATAAAAGTATAACTTGGGGTTATTAAGATGGCAGGAAATACAGAATTAGTATTTTTAAAGGTAAATGTTAATTGGGTGAACTCTTAACATAAAATGTAAGCAGATAGCTGACTGGATTAAAAGTCAGAATCCAAGAACATGTTGTTTACAAGAAACACATTTAAATCAGAGCAAAACATGAAAGTAAAAGGCTGGAGTAGAATCTATTGTCCTTCAGGTAAAGTAAAAAAACAGGAGATCTCAGATCTCCTGATCTCAGATCAAGCCAAAACAAAAATAGATCTAATTAAAAGAGATAAGGAAAAAATTATGTCTGGCTATAGGGTACCATAGATAATGAAGCAATGTCAATATTAAACATGTATGCACTAAGTGGTGTAGCATCTAAATTCCTAAAGGAGAATTTAAGAGAGTTACAAGAAGAAATAGACAGCAAAACTAAAATAGTGAGAGATCTCAAACTTGATCTCAGAATCAGATAAATCAAACTACAAAATAAATTTTAAAAACTTAAAGAGCTAAATAAAATATTAGAAAATACTAGAAAAAATAGATATGATAGATCTTTGGAGAAAATTGAATAGAGACAGAAAGGAGTATACTTTGATCCTGGCAATTCATGGAACCTATACAAAAATTGACCATATACTAGGACATGAAGACCTAAAAATCAAATGCAGAAAAGCAGAAATAGTAAATGCATCTTTTTCAGATGATGATGCAAAAAAAATTACATTCATTAAAGAGCCAGGGGACAATAGATCAAAAAGGAATGGGAAACTAAAAATCTCTTTCAAAAGAATGAATGGCTGGCACAGCAAATCATAGACACAATCAATAATTTCATCCAAGAGAATGACAATAATAAGAAACATACAAAATTTTTGTGATGCAGCCAAAGAGGTAATAAGGAGAAATTTTATAACAAATAAATAAAATAAAGACAAAACCAAGGAATTTGTACAACTAAAAAAGCTAGAGAAAGAACAAATTAAAACCCCCAATCAAATATCAAACTCGAAATTCTAAAAATAAAAGAAGAGAACAATAAAATTGAAAGTAAAAATACTATTGAATTAATAAATAAAACTAAGAGTTGGTTTTATGAAAAAAACAATAAAAATAAACTTTTAGTTAATTTGATTAGAAAAAGGAAAGAAGAAAATCAAACTGATAATATTAAAAATGAAAAGGGAGAACTTTACACCAATGAAGAGAAAATTAGAGCAATAATTAGGAATTACTTTGCCCACCTTTATGCCAAAATTTTGATAACCTAAGTGAAATGGAGGGATACCTACAAAAATATAGTTTGCCCAGATTAACAGAGGAAGAAGTAAATAGATCGAATAGTCCCATTTTAGAAAAAGAAATAGAACAAGCTATGGATCAAGTCTCTAAAAAAATATCCAGGATCAGATGGATTATATGTAAATTCTACAGAACATTTAAAGACCAATTAACTCCAATACTATATAAACTATTTTTTAAAAATAAGGAATGAAGGACTCCTACCAAATTCCTTTTGACACAGACATAGTACTGATCCTTAAACCAGGTAGGAAGAAAACTGAGAAAGAAAATTGTAGACCAATCTCCATAATGAGTATTGATGAAAAAATTTTAAATAAAACATTTGCAAAGAGATTACAGAAAATTATCCCCAGGATAATACATCATGATTAAGTAGGGTTTATACCATGAATGCAAGGCTGGTATAATATTATGAAAAGATTTAGCATAATTGTCTGTATCAATAATCTAACAAAAACCATATGGTTATCTCAATAGATGCAGTAAATGCATTTGATATAATCCAACTCCCATTCCTATTAAAAACACTAGAGAGCATAGGAATAAATGGATGTTTGCTTATTTTTTTTTATTTTTTAGTATAGCTTTTATTGACAGAACACATGGATAGGTAATTTTGCAACATTGACCCTTGCAAAATCTTCTGTTCCAATTTTTTTCCCTCTTTCATTCCAGCCCCTCCCCTAGTTGGCAGATATTCCCATACATGTTAAATATGTTAAAGTACTTGTTATATACAATATATATACACATATTTATACAGTTATCTTGTTGCACAAAAAACAAACAGATTTAAAAAGAAGGTAAAAATAACCGGGGAAGAAAAACAAAAATGCAAGCCAATAATAACAGAAAGAGTGTAAATGCTATGTTGTGGTCCACACTCATTTCTCAGAGTTCTTTTGCTGGGTGTAGTTGGTTCTGTTCATTACTGATCAATTGGAACTTATTTGGATCCTCTCATTGTTGAAGAAATCCACTTCCATCAGAATTGATCCTCATATAGTATTGTTGTTGAAGTGTCTAATGATCTCTGGTTCTGCTCGTTTCACTTAGCATCAGTTCATGAAAGTCTTTCCAGACCTTTAGTATTCATCCTGCTGGTCATTTCTTACAGAACAATAATGTTCCATAGCATTTATATCCCACAATTTACTCAGCCATTCTTCAATTGATGGATATCCATTCAATTTCCTGTTTCTAGCCACTATGAAAAAGGCTGCCACAAACATTTTTGCACATAGAGGTCCCTTTCCCTTTTTGAATATCTCTTTGGGATATTAGCCCAGTAGTAAAATGGAGTAGCATCTATTTAAAACTATCAGCAAGCATTATATGTGTGGGTATACATTAGAATCATTCCTAGTAAGATCAGGGTTGAAACAATTTTGCCCACTATTACCATTGCTATCGAATATTGTATTAGAAATGCTGCCCTTGGCAATAAGAGAATAAAAAGAGATTAAATGAAATTCATGGGATGTCCATCAGTTGGGGAATAGCTGGATGAATGTAATAGAAAACCATTTATTAGAAATAATGAGCAGACTCAAGTCATAGCGAGGAAAATATTGTATATAATAATAGCAAGATAATGTGATTATCAACTACAACACATTTAGCCCTTCTCAGCAGTACAGTCATCCAAGACAATTCCAATAGATTTTAGATGGAAAATACCATCTTCATTCAGAAAAATAACTATGGAAATTGCATGACTTTTGAAGCATAATATTTCCCCCTTTTTAAAAATATTGTTGTTTTTGTTGTTGTTTTTTCTGGTTTTTTTCCTTTGGTTTATATATTTTTTCTTTCCAAAGATGACTCTTATGGAAATGTAAAATGTAAAAAAACTGATTATTATGTATAACCTACATCAGTTTGCTTCTTGTATTGGGGAGTGGAGAGATACAGAAATGTAAAAAAATGGAATTCAAAATTTTGCAAAAGTGAATTTTAAAAAACATTTTATTTGTAATTACAAATACAATATACCAAAAATAAAAAATAAAAAAGAAGAAAAAAAAGAAGAAGGATGAAGTAAGAAGGAGGATGAAGAAAGAAGAAAGAAGAAGTAGAAGAAGAGGAAGAAGAAGAAGAAGAAAAAGAGGGAAGAGGAAAAGAAGAAGAAAAAAACTGAAAAGAAGCCTAACATAAAGTTGTAAGGTAGGAAGTAGGAAGAGTGAACAAAGAGGGAAAATAAACTTACATGAAAAAACAATGTATTATTGTATAAGGAAGCTCAAGTTCATAGACAACTTTTTAGAAGGGTATTATTCAAAAATATCTGGTAACCAAAATCTCAAAGAAAAATATAGTTTAGAATATTTAGTTAGAATTCATTGAAGAACTGAAGAATTAGAATTAAAAAATGAAAAACTAGCATTCATTTTTTGGTTTGTTAATAGAATATATTTTTCAGTTATATTTAATTTTTAAAATTTTGTATTCCAAATTCTCTCTTCTCATTCTGCCTTTATCCCTCATTGAGAAGGAAGGCAACTTGATTTACTTTATACATGTGCAGTCATTTAAAATATATTTTAATATTAGTCATATTGTGAAAGAAAACAGAAAAAAAACAGAAAAATAAAATTTAAAATATATGCTTCCATCTGTATTTACTCAGCATTAGTTCATGTAAATCTTTTTAGGCATTTCTAAAATTGTTATTATTTTTATTCCACTATACCACAACTTGTTTAGCCATTCCCCTATTGATGGGCATTTATCCTTTTTTCAATACTTTGCTAATACAAAAAGAGTTGCTACAAATATTTTTTTCACATGAGGGTCCTTTTCCTTCCTTTGTGATTTCCTTGGGATACAGACCCAGTCATGGCATGGCTGCATCAATGCACACTTTTATAGGGCTTTGGTCATAGTACCAGATTGCTCTCCAAAATGGTTGCATCATTTCACAACTCCATCAACAATGCATTAGTGGAGGGCAGAGCCAAGATGGCAGAGAAGGCATATGCAACTTTCTAAGCTCCTCTCATACCCTCCTTATCAATTTTTAAAATCAGCTTCAAGAATAGCACTTGACTGGTAAAATTCATGAAGATTGGAAATACAACAACTCACCAGTCAAAGATAATCTGGAAGATAGACAGAAAAGGTTTGTCCTGAGTGGTTGGAACAGACCAGCATAGACAGGGATAGAACAAGAGGCTAACATTTGGAGCACACCGGGAGCTGGGGCGGCCTCCATGGTTGGAAGGTTTACAGAGAGCTTTTTGCCATAGCCTGACTGCTTTGCTTTGATTGCAGAGTAGTGGACCAGCAGAGAAATTAAAGCCTAAGGTAGAGAGTACTTTGAAGGATGCCAGAGACTAACAGGATCTGACTGTACCCACCCAGTAACAGAAATGACTCAGTGCAGACCACAACACAGCTCTGCAGTGGCATTCTGCAGCAGGGGCTTTCAAATCCCCATGGCAGGGGGCACAGCCCAGGGCAGCCTCTAATCTGCACAGTAAGGGGCTCAGTCTGGGGCAGTGGAATTTCCCCAGCTCAACTATGCTCCCCAGGCAGAGACACTTCCAGTGCCATGAAGGATAGGGCAACTGCTAATACTCAAAGGGAGCTTTTGCTGCTCAGCCTCTAGCCCCAAGGCAGTCTCTAATCCTCACAGTAGGGCTCCTCACATTTCTACAACTCAGTCTGTGATACCCAGGCCTAGTCACTTCCAGTGCAGAGCTTTTCCCAGAGCACTCCTGCAGCTCAGCTGCTCTTTGCAGCCCATTATGGGACATAATGGGACAAAATGCAGCCCATATATGGACAGTTACTGTCCATATACCTATCCCTGCTCTGCAAAGGAATCTGGTAACTTCCTTGCCCTGAAGGCAGACCCTAAAAGCACTAAAAATGAGTAAAAAAATCAAAAAGGACTATCAATAGCTTCTATACAGAAAGAGAGCATGTTTTCAACCCCAAGAAGACTAATAGCAGATAGTCTCCAGACAATACCCAAAACGGGGGTACAACCAAATCCTTGACACAAAAGGCTTTCCTAGAAGAAACTATAAAATATCTTAAAAAAGAATTAGAAGAAAAATGGGGAAAGGAAATAGAAGCTATGCAAGAGAGTAACAATTTCCTGAAATGTGAATTGGAAAAGGTAAAGAACTCCCAGGAAGTGCAGGAAAACAGAATTTGTGAATTGGAAAAGGTAAAGAACTCCCAGGAAAGCAGGATTTATGAATTGGAAAAGATAAAGAACTCCCAAGAAAGTAGGATTTGTGAATTAGAAAAGATAAAGAACTCCTAAGAAAGTAGGATTGATATAACATAAAAAAGGGAAGTAGAAACAGAAAGGGGATAGTGGCAGAAAAAGGGAAAAGGGGAGATAAAAAAAGGAAAACTACATCCCACAAAGAAGCAAAGGATATCTATCATATCTGAGGGAATTTAGAGAGGGAGAGGAACACTGTGTGAATCTTACTCTCTTCAGAGTTGGCTCAAAGAGAAAATAATTGACATATTTGTTTTACAGAGAAACTTCTCTCACCCCATTAAAAAGTGGGAAAGGAAAAGGGAAAAGGAAAAGAGTAATAAGGGAAGTGAACAAGAAAGGGCAAGGGATTCAAAGGGGGTGGGAGAGATCCTAAAGAGGGAGAGCTGCATGACACAAGTGGTGCCCATAAGTTTAATACTGGGAAAGGGAGTAAGGGGGGGGGAGGGGCAAGAAAAAGAAAAATATAATTTGGGGAAAATAAGATGGCAGGAAATACAGAATTAGTCATTTTAACCATAAATGTGAATGGGATGAACTCTCCCATTAAGAGCAGGTGGATAGCAGACTGGATCAAAAGTCACAACCCTACAATATGTAGTTTACAGCAAACACATTTAAAGCAGGGAGATACATATAGAGTAAGGGTAAAAGGGTAGAGCAGAATCTATTATGCTTCAGGTGAAATAAAAAAGCAGGGCTAGCCATCATCATCTCAAATCATGCAAAAGCAAAAATTGACCTCATTAAAAGAGATAAGGAAGAAAACTATGTTTTGCTAAAGAGTAGCATAGACAATGAAACAATATCAATACTAAACATATATGCACCAACTGATATAGCATCTAACTTCGTAAAGGAGAAGTTAAGAGAGTTGCAAGAAGAAATAGACAGCAAAACTATAATAGTGGGAGATCTCAACCCTGCACTCTCAGAATTAAATGGACCAGGAGATCATTATATACTTCAACAACAATACTATATGGTGATCAATTTTGATGGACATGGCCCTCTTCAACAATGAGATGAACCAAATCAGTTCCAATAGAGCAGTAATGAATTGAACCAGCTAAACCCAGTGAAAGAACTCTGGGAGATGACCACTACCATAGAATTCCCAATCCCTCTATTTTTGTCCACCTGCATTTTTTATTTCCTTTACAGCCTAATTGTATGCTATTTCAAAGTCCAATTCTTTCTGTACAGCAAAATAACTTAATGGACATGTCTACATATATTGTCTTTAACTTATACTTTAACATATTTAACATGTATTGGTCAACTTGCCATCTGTGGGACTGAGTGGGAGAAGGAGGGGAAAAGTTAAAACAAAAGGTTTTACAATTATCAATGCTGAAAAATCACCCATGCATATATCTTGTAAATAAAAAGCTATAATAAAAAAATGAATTACATGTGTTATCCTGACCCTCTTGCAAAGCTTTCCTTTCCTTTCCCCATTTTTCTTCTAGCTCTCTTTTAAGATCCTTTTTAATTTCTTCTATGAGAGCCTTATGTGGTGGGGACTAGATCACATACACCTTTGGATCTAAAGATAAAGTGTTTTTAGTCTCCTCAGGTTTAGAGTCTGCTCTCTTTCAGTGTAGAAGTTATCTATAGCTAAAGCCTGCTTTGCCTTTCTGCTAATTTAAAAACAAAACAAAACAAAAAGCTATGGTCTGCTTATGGGGGGGGGGGGCAGTGGGGTATTTCCAAGCTGCCTCTATAGACAACAGGAAGTGGCAGTGAAGGGGCAGTGGGACATCACCTATTGACTGCATTGGGATTACCAGTTGTGCTAAAATCAGTGGCAGTGGAAAGACCATATCTGCACTGGGAACAGCAACTGCGGCTGCACTTGGATCATGCTGAGTCACTCCATGTGTTGGGTGGATGTGGCCAGGTCCTGAGAGACTCTAGCATTTTGGGTTATAGTCTTTACCCTTTGGTTACAGCTTCTCTGCTGATCTCCTGACTTACTGCCAGAAAAGAGTAAGCTCACACTGTGGTAGACTTCTCCCCACAGATTTTTTGTCACTAGAAGCCATACCCTGCACCCTCTGGTCTGCTCAGAATGAGCTGTTTCCTATGCTCTCACGGCCTGCCTGAGTCTGTGCCTGGCCTAGCCCCTTTCTGTCCCTATGTGCAAGCAAAACAAAACTTTTTTGGGCAAATTTTGAGATTATCTTCAGTTGATAATATGTTGAACTCCCAATATTTGTGGGTTCTGATAGTCAAGCACTAATTTAGAGGTTAAATTTTTTTAAAATAGATTGAGGCTAAAGGAGAGCTTAGGAAGACACGTGTGTCCTCTCCACCATTATGGCTCCACCCCAAATGGAGAAATTTTATTGATTATTCTTTTCCATATGAAGTATGTTATAAAAGGCTTACATCGCAGAGAAGGAAAAATCACAACAAAAATCCATCTAGAATAACAGAGAGTTTAGTATCCTAAGGGCAATAAAATTTGAAAAGTAGGGGAACTAGTAAAGATAGACCACAAAGTACACCACAAAGCAGTAAAAACCACAATTTGGTATCATTTAATAAACAGGGAGGTTGATCAATAGAATAAAATGGATTGCAATTTACAGAAACAAGTAAACACTTTAGCCTAATATTTGGAAACCCAAAGATCTCAGCCATTGAAATAATATTTAATTATCAATAACAAAAATGAACTTTGGAAAACTACAAAACCATTTTGTTGGGGGAAAAAGTTTTAGGCAAACATGTCACACTATTAGAGTTAAACTCCAAGTGGGTACATTCCTTAAACATATATTTTGCTATAATTAAAAAAAAATAAGTCTTAAAAAAGAAAATAGAGTAGCAAGATAGCAGAATGGAGTTCCATGCTTAGATTACCATGCTTTATGAGTTCAAATCTGATCTTGGACACATACTAATTTTGTGACCGTGAACAAGTCACTTAACCCTGTTTGTTTCAGTTCCTCATCTATCAAATAATCTGGATAAGTTAATAGCAAGACAGTTCATTATCTTTACAAAGAAAACCCAAATGGAGTCACAAAGAACCACACAGAACTGAAGTACCTGAACAAAAAGAGGAATTAATCTATCCAATTTATGTAAAAGTTTCCTGACTTTTCTATAAATAAGCTAATACACCTCAATTCCAGGCATTTTGTATGACTCATTGTGAAATGTTCTCCCTCCTCTATTCCAACTACTTCCCTACCTGGCTTCTTTTAAACCCCATATAAAATTTAAACTTCTGCAGGAAGCTTAACTCAACTTCCTCTTAATCCCAGTAGCTTAGCTCATTCTTATTCATGTTACACATATGATTGTTTTGTATAGTTCCTGGACAGTTGAATTGTAAGCTACTTGAGAATAGGAATTGACTTTTGCCTCTTTTTGTATTCCTTACATTCAACCCAGGGCCTGGATCAGAAATGTTTTGTAATGGAGTAAAGTATTTCTTGAGGAGTAGAGATCATATGCATGTGAATGGTAGAGATAATTATAGAAGGTAAAGCTAATTTAGATAAAAGTTAGAAAGTTTTTGTACAAACAAAATCAATACAGTTATAATTTGAGACAAAGCAGGCAAATTGGGAGAAATTACGTAATAAGTTTGATGGATTAAGTCTCATTTCTAAAAAGTTTTAGAAAATTATTCAAATTTATAGTGAACACCAGTATCCCAATGGTCAAAGGATACAATAAAAGCACTTTTCAGTGGGAGGAATTCAAGCTATCAATATCCATGTCATGTGAAAAATGTTCTAAACCACTAGTAATTAGAAAAATGAAAATAATACCTACTATGAGTCTCTCCATGCCAATCATTTTGGCCAAGTTAAAAGAACAGAAAAAAATATGGAAGAGGCTATGGTAAGACATGAAAGGTGAACTAGTCTAAATACTTTGAGGCCCAATTTGGAAGTATTTGTCAAATTGTATTCTTTGACATATTTTTTGACTCATTGCTGCTTATATTAGTCCTATATCTTAAAATGTAATGGAAATATTAGGAATTATTATTGTTGTTGTTGCTACTATTATTATTTTATAACAAATAATAAACAGGATAAATTTACAAAAATCTGGAGAAATCTGTATTAACTGATGCAAATAAAAGGAAGAAGTAGGAGATCAAATTAAACAATAGGAAGCTTATAAAGATGATCAGTTTTTATTTTTTAATTGTACCTTTTTATTTGCAAGATATATGCATGGGTAATTTTTCAGCACTGACAATTGCAAAACCTTTTGTTCCAATTTTTTGTCTCCTTCCCCCCACTCCTTCCTCCAGATGGCAGGTTGACCAATACATGTTAAATATGTTAAAGTATGTGTTAAATAAAATATATGTAGACATGCACATACAGTTATTTTGCTGTACAGAAAGAATTGGACTTTGAAATAATGTACAATTAGGCTGTGAAGGAAATTAAAAATGCAGGGGGACAAAAATTGGGATTGGGATTGGGAATTCTATGTAGTAGTTCATACTCATTTACAGAGTTCTTTCACTGCGTGTAGCTGGTTCAATTCATTACTGCTTTATTGGAACTGATTTGGTTCATCTCATTGTTGCAGATGGCCACGTCCATCAGAATTGATCATCATATAATACTGTTGTTGAAGTACATAATGATCTCCTGGTCCTGCTCATTTCACTCAGCATCAGTTCATGTAAGTCTCTCCAGGCCATTCTGAAATAAGATCATCAATTTTTAAAGCTTTTAAGAACCCTAAACTACATCATGACCCAAAATAATTATATAGAAATCTAAAGAAACTTTAACAACATCTTAAGAGATCTAATGAACAAGGTACATTTTGAGACATACTTTTGGGGAACATGACCCAAGTAAGCATTTGTTTTCTTTTACTATGCATGTTTATAATGGATTTTTTTTTTCTTTTTCATTAGGTAAGGTGTGGAGTCATGAACTGAAGAGAAAAAGTGTGGGATTTTGTTGATTGAAAAATTAAAGACTAATTGATAGCAAATTTAAACTCAAAAGAAATTAAAAATTCAAATAATTGCTTTATAAAACTGAGTTATTAATATTATGGTCTTCTTTAATTGAAAACAAGAATGATTGTTTTTTTTCCTGTATCTGTCCTCGTTAATATAACCACCTTTGGGTTTATTCTTGGAAGAAATTAGTTTATAGATCATGAGCTAAAGAAGCAGCACATATTCAAACAGAAACAAATTGACTAAGTCCAAAGTTAATTTTTTTCAGAGACATAGAATTTTGAGTCAAAAAAAAAAAAAGAAAAAAAAGAAGACCGAAGGGAGGAGCCAAGATGGCAGAGAAGGCACATGTGACTTTCTAAACTCTCATTTCCCTCATAACCAACTATTTAATCCAGCCTCAAAAATAGCTCTTCACTGCTTAAATTCATGAAGATCAGAAGCATACAACTTACCGGCTGAAGTCAATTTGGAAGATCACTAGGAAAGGTTTGTCCTGAGGGGCCAGAACAGACTAGCAAAGACAGTGAGAGACTAGTGTCCTGGGCAGACCAGGGGCAGGGGTGATCTCTGTGGCAAGAGAAGTTATAGAGATAACTCTGCTATAGGCTAACTGCTCTGCCTTGATTACAAAGCAGTAAACTGGCAGACAAATTAAAGCCTAAAACAGAGGGTATTTTAAAAACGCCAGAAACTAACAAGATCTGGCTTTAATCACCCAAACCTGGAAGTGACTCAGGCAGACTGAAACGCAGCCCTGCAGCCACATTCTGCAGTTCAGGGCTTTTGGGGGGCAGTTACAAACTCCCACTGCAGGGGGGCACAGCCTGGGCAGCCTCTAATCAGCACAGTGGGGGCTCAGCCTGGGGCAATAGAACTTCCCCAACAGGACTGTGCTTACCTGGGCAGAGACATTTTCTGTCCTGGCCAATCCATTCATTGCTCAACTACTAATACCCACAGCCCCAGGGCGGGATTTGGCTTGGGATAATGAAATGCTCACTGCTCAGCTTCTAGTCCCAGGGCAGTCATTATCTCACACAGGGGGGGTTCTTTTCAGGGCACTTTACCAGCTCTGCCCTGCAGGCCTGAGTTACTTCCAGGTGGGGAACTCTTTCCCAGAGCACTCCAGTACCTCGCTGCCTTTTGCAACCATCCATACACTTTTCACTGCTCTGCAGAGGAAGCTGGTAACCTACTGGCCTTGAAGGCAGACCCTACAGACTTTAACAAAATTAGTAAAAAAATCAAAATGACAATTGATAGTTTCTATTCAGAAAGAGAACAGTTTTTCAATGCTGAAGACACTAATAGCAGACAGTCTGCAGACAATTGTTGGTCCCCAATACAAAAGGCTCTCCTAGAAGAGACTATTAAAAACCTTAAAAGATAACTAGAAGAAAAATAGGGAAAGGAAAGAGAAGCTATGCAAGAGAGTACAGAAAAGACATATAACTCACTAAAAGAAAAAATTGAAAAAGTGGAAAAAGAAAACAACTTCCTGAAATGTGAATTGGAAAAGGTAAAAAACTCCCAAGAAGTGCAGGGAAACAGAATTTGTGAATTGGAGAAAGAAAATAACTCACTAATATATATATAGTGAACTGGAAAAAAAGTCCGTAGAGCAAAAAGATTCATTTAAAAATTCAATTGGACATATACAAAAAGAAGTAAAAAAAGCTAATGAAGAAAATGACTCACTAAAAATCAGAACAGAACAAATAGAAATGACTGATTCATTGAGACAGGAAGAATCAGTCAAGCAAAACCAAAAAAAATGAATGATTGGAAAAAAATGTCAATTATTTACTTGGAAAAACAACAGACCTGGAAAATAGATCAAGGAGAGATAACCTAAGGATCATCGGACTACCCGAAAATTATGATGAAAAAAGAGCCTAGATACTATTTTACAGGTAATCATTAAAGAGAACTGCCCAGAAGTAATAGAACCGGAAGGTAAAATAGGTGTTCAAAGAATCCATCGAACACCTTCTGTAAAAGACCCTAAAATAAAGACTCTAAGGAATATTGTGGCCAAACTTCAGAATTTTCAGACTAAAGAAAAAATTCTACAAGCAGACAGGAAAAAACAGTTCAAATACCAAGGTGCCACAATAAGGGTCACCCAAAATCTGACTGACTCAATATTAAAGGATCAAAGGGCCTGGAATTTGATATTCTGAAAGGCAAAAGAACTTGGAATGCAACCAAGAATAAATTACCCAGCTAAGCTGAGCATTTTTTTTTCCCCGTGGAAGAAGATGGACATTTAATGAAACAGAGGAATTCCATCTAAATTGTTTCTAAAGAAAAAAACAGATTTAAACAAAAAATTTGATCTCCAACAACAGGACTCAAGACAAGTAGAAAGAGGTAAAAGGAACTCTTGAGGACTGTATTTCTGTTGTGGATATACAAAAAAACCACATGTATAATTTGATTTTACTGATATAGTATAAAAAGGGAAGTAGAAATGGAAAGGGGATAGTGTCAGAAAAAGAGAAAAGGGGAGATAAAAAGAGGAAAACTACATATGACAATGAGGCAAAGGAAATCTGCCATATCTGATGGAACTTAGAGGGGGGGGGAACATTGTGTGAATCTTACTCTCATCAGAGTTGGCTCAAAGAGGAAATAATTGACACATATGTTCTACAGAGAAACTTCTCTCACCTCATTAAAAAGTGGGAGAGGAAAAGGGAAAAGGAAAAAAAGTAATAAGGGAAGGGTACAAGAAACGGGAAGGGATTCAAAGGGAGGAGGGAGGAATACTAAAGAGGGAGAGCTGGGTGGTGCAAGTGGGACCAATAAGTTTAATACTAAGCAAGGGGGGAAGGAGAGCAAGAAAAAGAAAAGCATAATCTGGGGATATTAGGATGGCAGGAAATACAGAATTAGTAATTTTAACCATAAATGGGAATGGGATGAACTCCCCCATAAAGAGAAGGCAGATAGCAGACTGGATCAAAAGTCAGAACCCTACAATATGTTGTTTACAGGAAACACATTTAAAATGGGGAGATACATACAGAGTAAAGGTAAAAGATTGGAGCAGAATGTATTATGCTTCAGGTGAAGTCAAAAAAGCAGGGGTAGCCATTCTTATCTCAGATCAAGAAAAAGCAAAAATTGATCTAATTAAAAGAGATAAGGAAGGAAACTATATCTTGCTTAAAGGTACTATAGACAATGAAGCAATATCAGTATTAAACATATATGCACCAAGTGGTATAGCATCTAACTTCCTAAAGGAGAAGTTAAGAGAGTTATGAGAAGAAAGACAGCAAAACTATAATAGCAGGAGATCTGAATCTTGCACTCTCAGATTTAGATAAATAAAATCACAAAACAAATAAGAAAGAAATTAAAGAGGTAAATAGAATATTAGAAAAATTAGGTATAATAGGTATTTGGAGAAAACTGAATGGTGACAGAAAGTTGTATACCTTCTTCTCAGGAGTTCATGGAACCTACACAAAAATTGACCATATATTATGACATAATCACCTCAAAATTAAATGCAGGAAGGCAGAAATAGTAAACGCTTTCTTTTCAGATCACAATGCAATAAAAACTACATTCAACAAAAAGTTAGGTGTAAATAAATCAAAAAGTAATTGGAAAATAAATAATCTCATCTTAAAGAATGATTGGGTGAAACAGCAAATTATAGACACAATTAACAACTTCACTCAAGATAATGACAATGGTGAGACATCATACCAAAATTTGTGGGATGCAGCCAAAGCATTAATAAGGGGAAACTTCATATCCTGAGAGGCTTACTTGAACAAAATAGAGAAAGAGAAAGTCAATGAATTGGGCTTGCAACTGAAAAAGCTAGAAAAAGACCAAATTAAAACCCCCCAATAAATTACTAAACTTGAAATTCTAAAATTAAAAGGAGAAATTAATAATATTGAAAGTTAAAAAAAACTATTGAACTAATAAATAAAACTAAGAGTTGGTTTTATGAAAAAAACAATAAAATTGATAAACCTTTGGTAAATCTGATTAGAAAAAGGAGGGAGGAAAATGAAATTAGTAGTCTTAAAAATGAAAAGGGAGAACTTTCCACCAATGAAGAGGAAATTAAGGAAATAATAAGGGGTTACTTTTGCCCAACTTTAAGCCAATAAATTTGATAACCTAAGCAAAATGGATGACTGCCTCCAAAATATAGGCTTCCCAGATTATCACAGGAGGAAGTAAATTGCTTAAATACTCCCATTTCAGAAAAAGAAATAGAACAAGCTATTAATCAACTCCCTAAAAAAAAAAAAAATCCCCAGGACCAGATGGATTTAAATGTGAATTCTACTAAACACTCAAAGAACAATTAGCCCCAATGCTTTATAAACTATTTGAAAAAAAAAAAAAAAAAACAGGGAATGAAGGAGTCCTTGCAAATTTCTTTTATGACACAAATATGGTACTGATGCCTAAACCAGGTAGGTTGAAAACAGAGAAAGAAAATTATAGACCAATTTCCCTAATGAATATTGATGCTAAAATCTTAAATAAAATATTAGCAAAAAGACTACAGAAAATCTTCCCCAGGATAATACAGCACGATCAAGTATGATTTATACCAGGAATGCAGGGCTGGTTCAATTTTAGGAAAACGATCAGTATAATTGGCCATATTAATAACCAAATTAACAAAAACCATATGATCATCTCAATAGATACAAAAAAAAAGCATTTGATAAAATCCAATATCCATTTCTATTAAAAACACTTGAGAGTATAGGAATAAATGTACTTTTCCTTAAAATAATCAGTAGCATCTATTTAAAACCAGCAGTATGCATCATATGTAATGGGGACAAACTGCAACCATTCCGTAAGATCAGGAGGAAAAAAGCTGCCCACATCACCGTTATATTTAATATTATATTAGAAATGCTAGCTTTAATAAGAGCTGAGAAGGAGATTAAAGGAAAAGAATAGAATGAGGAAACCAAATTATCACTCTTTGCGATGATAGATGGATACTTAGAGAACCCCAAGATTCTACTAAAAAGTTATTAGAAATAATACAAACTTTAGGTGTGGTTATAAAATAAACCCACATAAGTCATGCATTCTAATATCACTAACAAAATCCAATAGTGAGTTACAAAGAGAAATTCCATTTAAAGTAACTACTGAAATATAAAAATATTTAGGAATCTACCTCAAGGGAGAATCAGAAACTTTATGAGCAAAACCAAAAACACTTTCCACAAAATTGCGATCTAACCAACTGGAAAATATTAAATGCTCTTGGATTGGGTGAGCAAATATAAAGATGACAATATCCTAAAACTAATCTATTTATTCAGAGTATAAATCAGATTCCCAAAAATATTTTGATGACCTAGAAAAATAAAACAAATTATATGGAAAACAAAGATTAAAAATTTAAGGAATTAATGAAAAAAAATCAAATGAAGGTGGTTTAGCTTACCAGATCTAAAAATTATATTATAAAGCATCATTACAAAATCATCTGGTATTGGCAAGAAACAGACTAGTTGATCAATGGAATAGGTTAGGTTGGGACAAACAGCCAATAATTTAATTATCTAGTGTTTGAAAACCCAAAGTCCCCAATTTTTGGGTAAGAATGCATTATTTGACAAAATTGTGGAAAAATTAGAAGTTAATTGGCGAAACAGGATTGACCCCAAACCCTAACACCGACACCAAGATAAGGTCAAAGGTTATGATCTAGGCATAAAGAATGAGATTATAAACAAATTGGAAGAGTAGTATAGTTTACCCCTCAGACCTGTAAGAGAAAGGAATTTGACCAAAGAAGAACTAAGAGATCATACGACACAAAATAGAAAATTTTGATTATATCAAATTGAAAAGTTTTTGAAAACAAAATTAATGCAGGCAAGATTAGAAGGAAAAATAAACTGGGAAAACACCTTTAAGTCATAGCTTCGATAAAGGACTCATTTTAAAATATGTAGAGAATTGACTCAATTTATAAGAAATCGATTCTCCAATTGATAAATTGTCAAAGGATATGTACAGACAATTTTCAGATGATGAAATTGAAACTATTACCACTCATATGAAAGAGTGTTCCAAATCACTATTGATCAGAGAAATGCAAATTAAGCCAACTCTAAGATACCACCCCGCGATTGGCCAGAATGACAGGAAAGATAATCAAAAATTTGAGGGGATGGGGAAAACAAACCTGATACATTGTTGGTGGAATTGTGAACACATCCAGCCATTCTGGAGAGTAGTTTGGCACTATGCTCAAAAAGTTATCAAACTGTGCATACCCTTTGATCCAGCAGTGTTTTTACTGGGCTTATACCCCAAAGAGATATCAAAGAAGGGAAAGGGACCTGCATGTGCCAAAATGTTTGTGGCAGTCCTGTTTGTAGTGGCTAAAAGCTGGAAAATGAATGGATACCCATCAATTGGAAATAGTTGAGTAAATTATGGTATATGAATGTTATGGATTATTATTGTTCTGTAAGAAATTACCAGCAGGATGAATATAGAAAGGATTGGCGAGACTTACATGAACTGATGCTGAGTGAAATGAGCAGAACCAGGAGATCATTAAATACCTCAACAACGATACTGTATGAGGAGGTATTCTGATGGAAGTGGATTTCTTTGACAAAGAGAAGAACTAACTTAGTTTCATTTGATCAAGGATGGACAGAAGCAGCTACACCTAAAGAAAGAACACTAGGAGATGAAAGTAAACTGCTTGCATTTTTGTTCTTCTTCCCAGGTTATTTATACCTTCTAAATCCAATTCTCCCTGAGCAACAAGAGAACTATTGTTCTACACACATATATTGTATCCAAGATCTACTGTAACCTATTTAATATGTATAGAACTGCTTGCCATCTGGGGGAGGGGTGGTGGGAGGGGAAAAATTGGAACAGAAGTGAGTGCAAGGGATAATGTTGTAAAAAATTACCCTGGCATGGATTCTATCAATAAAAAGTTATTTAAAAAATTTTTTTTAAAAAAAAGACCTTATACTTTCTCCTGAGAGAGCCTATTTTTGATAAGGAAAAAGTGGACTGAATAGTTCAGAGATTTGTTTAACATAATACTTGTAATAAAAATCTGAAACAGAATTTGAAGCTTTATAAAAGTCCTAGGACTTGAACCTCAGTGTTCTTTCCAGTTCATCAAACTATCCCTATCCCTGATACTTAGAATATATATATATATATATATATATATATATATATATATATATATATATATATATATATAATGTGTGTATATTAACCATTGCTTTTCATTTTTCTAAAGAAACCTAAATTTTATTTTTTGATCCTATTTTATATTTCTAGAGTATTAAAGATTATGTTTGTCAGTTTTCAAAATCTACTTTTTACAATTGCTGGAATTCTATGAATTATACATCCTGAATGAAATATCTATTTTTTATATTATAGTGCTGAGTCCCCAACAGCTATTCTTTTCTGTTTTTCTCTTGCCCTTAATTTTAATGCTTTGCAATGTATTTTGTCCTTTAAGATTATTTATGCATAGATTTCATATCACTAAACCAATAGGGTAAACCCATCTTCTATCAAAATTTAAAAAAAAAAGTGAAATAGAAATTGTCACTGCAAAGTCCACCAAAAAAAAATTTATGATTGTAAATTTTTGAGAAGAAAACTCCCATAGCTTTTGTTCCATTTTTCCCACTTGAAATGTGATGGGAGAATTAGACCCCATAGAAATGCACAGAAGTGACCATCTAGAAATTTGTTAAGTGTGAAGGTGAATAAGATTTGAATTCAAATAAGAAATATCTGTGGGGATAAAACTTAAGAGAAAATACTCATATAATGGGGAGAGGAATAAAATGGTAAAGATATATTAAAGAGAAAGAGAGTGAAAATAAGCAGAGATGAGAGATAAAGACAGAGATAGAGACTGACAGAAAGGAGAGACACAACGATTTGGAGAGAGTCAGAAGATGATAGTCTATAATATTGTTATCTAAGTGATTTAATAGAATGGGTTAAGCTACTGAAAAAAAGTAGCAATTAATTTTAAATTGGCATCAGAGAAGAGGGCCTGGAGGTAACAAAATCTTTCTGGAAAAAAATAGCAAAGCACACAAGAAAATTGGAAACATTTTTGCAGTTAGTTATGTGAAGGTGAAAGTGAGTAGAAGAATAATGGATATTTATGATATAACTTGATATCATAAATGTCTAAAAAGCAATAAAAATGGGATATTAATGAAATGACAAAGAGGACTAACTATATGCATAATTGAAGAGAAAAAAGATAAAATTTCTCATTCCAAAATGTTGACATGTGGGATACTAAGAAAATGATAAAGTATATTTCCTTTCTTCCAAAACTTCTATCTCAGTTCTTCAACCCAATGTGGCTCATACGCTAAGTTATCAAATATCATACCAGCTCAGTGTAAATGCTGACAAGCTATCCTGACAACTAACATTTTAGGCGTCTTGAAAATCTGCTTAGCAAAGTACAAAGAGTCTCATCAACACTTGAGATGTCACTAAGTGATTAATCTTTTTAGCCATGGAAACACACTAAACTAAGAAAAATACAAAATAGACATTTAATACTAGGAAACATCCTTCCATTTTTGAAGTGACAATGACACATTACAGAAAAATACTATAAAATGTACAGATTTAAGCCATCTATAAATAAAAACATAATGTTTGTAAATGAAGACATGAAGCCTTTGTACAATGATAATGTCAGTGTGAATTAGAGTTGGTAAACTGAATTAGAAGCTTTAATTCAAAATCAAGAAGAAAATGTTGAATCTTTCTACAAAAACTGAGTAGCTATGTATCCTTTCCAAACCACTTGACTTCTGTCTTCCTTAATTTCTTTGATTGTAAAGGGAGCAAAGGTTAATAAGGCATCTGTCTCTGCAGGTTATTATGAGGATTAAACAATTTAATATTTCTAGTGTACTTTGCAACGATTAAAGTTCTAAGTTCTAAAATTCACAATGATAATAAAATCAACATATTGCTGGAAGATTTGGATCATATTATTTTTCATAATTTAATTTTTTTCCAATAACATGTAAAAACAATTTTAGCATTTGTTTTTCTTTTCCAAATTTTGAGTTTTAAATGCTTTATCTCATTTTTCTCCTTAAGAAAGCAAACAACATGGTAATAGTTTATACGTATGCAGTCATGGAAAACAAATTTTAATATCTGTCATGTTGCAACAAAAATTTAAAATTGACAAGGAACTTAAAAAAAATTAAAACTATGCATCTGTATGCATCCACACATCAGTTCTTTCTTAGGAGATAGATAACATTTTTCATTATAGGGTCTTCAAAATTGTCTCAGAGCTTTGTATTGCTGAAAATAGCAAAATAATTCACAGCTGATTATAAGATATTGTTGGTACTATGTATAATGTACCCCTAATTCTTTTCATTTCACTTTTTAATCTGTTCACATATGCCTTCCTATGTTTTTTGTGAAACCAGCCTGCTTTTCATTTCTTACTGCACAATAGTATTGCAGCAAATCAGATTCTACAACTTATTTAGCCATTCCCCATTTGATGGATATTGCCTCAATTTATAATTCTTTAACACCAATAAATGATTTACTATGTATTTTCTACATATGGGTTCTTTTCCCTTTTTTTATCCTGTTGGGGTACAGACTTGGTAATGCTATTCCTGTGTTAAATGCTATGCAAAGTTTTATAGTCCTTTTAGAATAGTATGCAATTGCTTTCCAGAACAATGAGATCACTCAGAATCAACAATGCATTAGCATCACAATTTTTCCACATCCCCTCCAACATTTGTCATTTTCTTTTATTTACATATTACCCATTCTGATAATTGTGAAGCAGGACAAGTTGTTCCAAAATGTATTTCTCCAATCAACAGTGACTTGGAACATTTTTCATATGATTATACATAGTTGTGATTTCTTCTTCTGAAAACTTCCTATTCATGTCCTTTGACCTTTTATTAACTGAAAATTAAACTCACAGGCAAAGCCAAGATGGCAGAGAGGAGACACCTCTTTATCTGAGATTTCCCTGATCTCCCTCAGATGAATAACAAATCAAGCATCTGAACTCATTTTGTAGTGACAGGATCCACAAATATTTGGAGTGTAAGAAATTTCCAGCAGAAGATATTTGGAAAAACTTCAGAAAAAGTCTGTTTCAATCAAACACAAAGTGAAGGGGTGAGAGCAGGGACTCCAGGGGTGTGTGGGCCCTATGCTCGAGAATCTATAGCAGCATTGGCTACTCTTTCCTGGTTTGCAAAGCAATAAATCAGCATGTTAGTTGAAAGACATTCAACACAAACACAAAAAATAAATGGTCCCATGAATCCTAGAATAACACAAGGACTGACCACATCCATCTAGCACTGGAAGGTAATCAGCACCAACTTGATACAGCCATTATCATCTGTGAAGGAAGCTTAGGCAGTCTTTCTTGTCCTAAAAGCAAACCTCAAACTTAAAAAATGAGCAAAAAAGCAAAAAGAACTCTGAGTATAAATACTTTTTCTGGAAAAAAGAGAACAGATTTCAAACCCCAAGGACAGTAAAAGCAGATTGTCACCAGATGAAGTCTTAGAGGGTGATATGAATCAATTCTCATCTCTCAAGGCTCTATTGGAAGAATTCAAATAAGATCTTATAAGAGAGAAGAAAAATGGGAAAAGGAAATGAAAACTTTGCAAGAAGGTTTGGAAAAGGAAACATAGAAATTATCTGAAGAATACTCCTTAAAAACAGATTTAGTAGACAGCTAGGTGGTGTAGTAGATAGAGTACCAGCCATGAAATCACGAAGACCTGATTTCAAATCTGGTGTCAGACACCTAACACTTCCTAGCTATGTGACTTGGAGCAAGTTATTTAACCACAATTGACTCACAAAAACAAAAAGCAAGACCAAAAAAAAAAAAAAAGAAATCTAATGAAATGTAACAAGCAAACAACTCCTTACAAAGTAGAGTTGATGAACTGGGAAAAAACATGTAACTCCTTAAAAAATAGATTTGATAAAATGGAAAAAGAAAACAATTCCTTGAAAAACAGTATTTGTAAAATGGGAAAAATCCATTGAATGAAATGATTCATTTTAAAATTTAATTGACTAAATACAAAAGGAGTTTAAAAGATAACTGAAGGATATAATTCACTAAAAATTAGAACTGATGGGGGTGGAGCCAAATGATGGAGAGCAAACATGACTTTGTATGACCTTCTCTGAACTTCTCTCAAAACAACTGTAGATTAAGGCTCTAAACTGGTTTTGGAAAAACATGAGCCATAAATAACTCTTGTACAACACATTCCCAGAAGAAGATACCATGGAAAAACTTCAGAACAGGTCTGTTTCAGATGGGCAGGGAGACAGTCTTTTGAACCCAGAATGCAGCACAGGGAGCCCCAGGCAAAGAGCTGGGGTGGGGAGGCAGAGTGCTGCAGCTTTTACATACCTGGGAATCTTTTGTGAGGCTCCCAGTCCACTTTGTCCTGGTTGCAAGCAGGTGTTGGCAAATTGTCCATAAATTTCACCCAAAAGTAATTACAAAAGACAAATTGTAAGTTGCTGAGCTCCAGAAGAACTTGGCACCTGGTGGTGATTACCCAGCACCAGAAGTCAATCAGAAACACCAGGCCTCGGGCAAACTTAAGCAACTGTTGCTGTTTTTCCTGAAGAGCAATTCTCAACCCTAAAAGACAATGAACAAAAGAGCAAAAAGGAAATCTGACCATGGACAAAGACAACTTTTATGGAGAGAGAGAACAGACCTCAAAACCTGAGGTTCCTAAAGGCCAATCAAATCCAGATGAAATACCAAAAGGAGATATGAGCTGGTCGCCATTTCACAATACTTTCTTGGAAGATATCAAAAAGGATCTTAAAAGAGAATTAAAAGAAAAATGGGGAAACAAAATGAGATCTTTGCAAGAGGATATGGAAAATGAAAATCAGAAATTATCTGAAGAAAAATCCTTTAAAATTAGATTTGTTGAAAAGGGGAAAGCATATAACTCCCTACAAAATAGATCTGATGAAATGGGAAAAGCATATTTCTAATTACAAAAAAGATATGAAATAGATGCCAACTCCTTGGAAAACAAAATTTTTGAAATAGAAAAAAATGCAATGAACAAAACAATTCAATTGGCCAAATACAAAAGAAGCTAAAAAAGGTAACTGAAGAAAGTAATACACTAAAAATTAGAACTGAACAAATGGAAGTGAATGACTCAATAAGACTTCAATAATTAGTCAAACAAACATAAAAAAATGAAAAAACAGAAGAAAATAGGAAATACTCCTAGACAAAACAACAGATATGGAAAACAAATTTTGGACTTCCTGAAAGCCATGATGAAAAAAAAAGAACCTAGCCATTATCTTACAGAAAATCATAATAGAAAACTGCCCTGATATCTTAGATTCAGAAGGTGAAATAGACATTAAAAGAATTCATCCATCACCTCCTGAAAGTGAGCCCAAAATGAAAACTCCAAGGAAAATCATGGCTAAATTTCAGAACTATCAATCCAAGGGAAAATATTGCAAGCTGCCACAAAGAAACAATTTAAAAACCAAGAAGCCACAGTCAAGATAATCCAAGATATAACAGTTTCCACCATAAAGGATCAAAGTTCATGGAATAACATATTCTTAAAGGCAAAGGACTTGGATTGCAGTTAAGAATAAGTTATTCAACTAAAATGCACATTATCCTTCAGGGAATAATATGCTATTCAATGATACAGGTGAATTTCACTTATTTCTGATGAAAAGACCAGAGATGAACAAAAAATTTGATGTCTAAACACAGAACTGAAGAGAAGCATAAAAGGGCAAAAAGGAAAGAACTCTTGAGCACTATATTTCTTTTATGGGGATGCTTAGAGAGTGTAGGGATATTTTGATTTTATTATGACAATATTAAGAAAAAACTAGAGGTGGAAAGGAGGTTGTATTGGAAAAAGAGGTAAAATAAGGCAAATAACATCTCACTAAGAAGGAAAGAACACCTATCATAATCGAGGGAAAGAAGGGAGTATATATAAATCTTACCTTCATAAAATTTGGCTCAAAGAGAGAATATCACACATATTTGGTATCACAGAGAAACTTATCATACCTTATAGGAAAGTGGGAGGGGAAAGGTAAAAAGAAAGGGGAAGGCTAATAGAAGGGAAAAACAAAAGACCTAGGAAAAATGTATAAGAAATGGGGAATGGCT